>NC_054542.1:7945954-7970954 GCF_017654505.1 Polyodon spathula
TATGTGCTGGTTACGAGGAATATAATATGTACAGTGTAATGCACGGTAAGATCAAATGCTCATTTAGTGATGGACGGTTTCGTTAAAAGGCACAGAATGAATGAGATAGAGAGAGCCTGTATTCATACCAACTATAAAACACACTTATACTTCAATGAAGAACTATTTGGTGATCTGCAGTGAGCTGTGCTGTTGTGCTTTTGGTGAGTGGTTACTCCCCTCCCAGCCAGAAAGGGCAGGGCCTGGGCCGCAGCTTGTCAACGAGACACCACAGCTGATTGGTGCCCGCTTGAAGACCCAGTGAAAGAACCTCGAGATCCTCAAGAGTGATTCAACCCTCAGACCCTGTTTTGAAGGAGGAGGAGGAGGAGGAGGAAAGTGGTGTGATGTAATAGGCAGTTTTTTTTCTATCATTCCCAAGGAGCTCCATTATCATGGAAACCCAGAGTCCTTGTTATAGGACCATAAGGAATATAGGCTGAGTTCATTCTGTGCAGTTGCCTAGGAGAAGCTCTCTCAATGCACTGTTTCACTGCTTACACACAGTAACGGGTGATTTAGCTGAGCAATTGGGCAGCTGGAGTGGAAACTTTGAGAAAAGGAAGTTTTCAGCTCCATAGGATAACTGCAATTACGACCCTTAGAGGACTATACCACCCCCCTACTCGGCATATCTTACCATTGACGAACACAGCTTGCAGCCTCACCCTTCACCTAGAAAAAGCTTGTTCCTGTGAGTGACATTTTGGCAAGCATGCCTAATGAGTAAGCAGACGAATGCTGTATTTCTCACCCTTGTTATTAAGGGAAAGTACAGTAATGTCGGTAAGAACAACAGCGAAAGAACAAGTCTGAGCGTCTAACCTCAAGTTTATTTATCACATTAACTTACCAGAAAGTGAGTGTCTCTATTAGGAAAGATATCCTGTGGTCAGTGATTTGCTGTGACTTGGGCTGTTTTCATAAGCATTCAATAGGAGCTCAGCTGCTCGACCTACAGCAGTGTGCACGTTTATTAGAACACCTCAGGCTGTATCATTGATATCCTTTATATACCTGCCTGCATGAAAACCTCAGGGGAGGAGAATTTACATTTCTGCTCAGTAATCAGTGATATAGAAACAATAGGCTCTCATGTGAGAAAGTGTTAGACCACTTAGTTCTTTAATTAGGCATCCTAATCAACTTCTAAAAAGTCTCATCGTTTTACTATTTGTGGCTGGGTGTTCCTTTGATCTTACTGTTTTAAATGAATTGCATGTGTGGCCGATTTTAAAGTCATCAATTCAATTAGACAATCACTAATTTGCCAATGTTGACAACTTTCCCAGATTTTCAGTTCTAGTGGTTTGATTTCATCTGCAATCAAAGCAACAGAAGCAATGGGGGTGTTCTAATGCATTTACTGTACTTGGATGACAAAGCCCAGATTTACGAATCTGTTGCAAAAAACATTGTGTTACATCTGTATTGTTAACCGTCACTGTGTGTCTCCAGCTGAATTCATGCCTAAAAGACATGAGGTATTAATGTAACTATAGTCAAACATTTCCTCAAGGAAGAGACCATTCTCATATTTAAAAAACAAACAGCTGCTGTCACTGTTCGCGCACTGAATGATATCATCTGTTGTCATGACAGTAGCTTCCAGGGACCTGCGGCTATGTAAGCAGAGCCTTGTGTCTCCTGGAGTAAAGAATACAGAAACAGGCTTGGGAAGACCATGGGAAGAGTCACATGGGAGGAAGGCTCATATTCAGTAACAGCTGAACACAGCTGTCTTTAGCATTACACAAGATGAATGGGCTGCTTTGATATTAAGTGACAGAAGCATTAATAAAACCTCTGCCCAGTCCTGTAATCCAATAGTAACCCTAAAGTGGAATACCACACAGCCAGCCAGAGACATAACAATGGGAGCGAGCAAAAATCTCTGCTTTTAATACCACGCACTGACGAACTTCCTCTGCTGAGACATGTTGAAAAGATCAACACTCCTCAAAAATTATATATATATATATATATATATATATATATATATATATATATATATATATATATATATATATATATATATATATATGTTGATAAGTAAAGCAATCCGGTTTTATATAAGCATATATTGCAAAAATAAATAAAAAATCCTGCCCTGTATGTTTGTGGTGTTTAATTGGTATATCATTATTACCCCAGCGGCAGTCAAACAGCTCTGATTGGGAACACCTTTCCAATTAATGGTAATTGCCAAGAAGAAATCTAAGCATGGCTTTTCTTTCCCTGTGATACACTTCATGTCCCTGCGGAACTCTGTGTATGTCATCACATGCAGCTAGGGCTTCAAAGCTGCACTCTGTATGCAGGCCAAATACAAAGACTGCTGATTGAGGTAAAGAAATAAATACAATAACAATATACTTTTGCTATATCATTTTGTAGTTACTTTGATTACACAATGTTAAATACAAGTTTAGATAAAGCTAAATTATGTTTAGATTTTTTTAATCCAAAAATTCTAGGTGATGCTAAACTTTTGGCCATAGGTGTATGTATTAATATATTTTAAAATTCAGTACAAATCCACTATACTGCATGAATTTGATGAAGTACAGAACACTGGCCTGTAGGACCAAAATCCATAGCTTTAAAGCACATACTTAGCAAACCTCCGCAGGAACGCCTCTCGTGAATGTCATGCTGCAGGCTAGTAGACTGTAAACACGTATTGAGTTTCAAATGAAGAGGAGAATAAGGAACGACTTGTTTTAATTGAGATGGAAGATGACAGGGAGGATTCTCACTTGAGGGTTTTTTCACAGAGAAAAAGCGGTATCTTTGTTATAATAAATGGTGTCAACTAGGAAAGCGCAGTTATGATAACCTTATACTAGCACTGTGCAGTATGAAGGGGAGATTGATGTAGCAGTCTGCTGGTAGTGATATAACCTCTGTCGGAAGTAACTGCCTAGTATAAAATAGTAATTCAGATTGCATGGCACAACCAGTGACCTTTTGTGTGCTGTCCAGCAGGTGGCGGTGGTCTGCATGCTTAGGGTTAGTTGAGTGTGTTCCTCTGCAATATCATTGGGGGGTTTGGCTCTGTGATTAGACTGGCTATCCGGGAGCCTCAAAATAGTGTGATTGAACAATGTCAGTATAGAAAAAAAATAAAAACTAAGAAATTCAATGTCTCAACCAAAGACATTGGAAAGACTTCCAGTCTAAACGTTTGTCACTGAGTTAATCAAGTTTCTTTTAGTGTTTCTTAATCAGAATTGTCTCCTTGCAAGTAAAACATGAGAAAACGACACAGCAGCAGTCTTTCAATGCCCCAGTCAGACTGCGTGAGCGCACCGCGCTGCCCCAGTCAGACTGCGTGAGCGCACCGCGCTGCCCCAGTCAGACTGCGTGAGCGCACCGCGCTGCCCCAGTCAGACTGCGTGAGCGCACCGCTCTGCCCCAGTCAGACTGCGTGAGCGCACCGCGCTGCCCCAGTCAGACTGCGTGAGCGCACCGCGCTGCCCCAGTCAGACTGCGTGAGCGCACCGCGCTGCCCCAGTCAGACTGCGTGAGCGCACCGCGCTGCCCCAGTCAGACTGCGTGAGCGCACCGCGCTGCCCCAGTCAGACTGCGTGAGCGCACCGCGCTGCCCCAGTCAGACTGCGTGAGCGCACCGCGCTGCCCCAGTCAGACTGCGTGAGCGCACCGCGCTGCCCCAGTCACACATGGCTAGATTTAGCTGCTGATGTATTTCCTTTTTTCTTTTCTCAAGGCAACGAGAGCGACGTTGACCCAGCACTGTGCATCGCTGGGGGAGTCGCTGGGGAAGGAGAATGAACTGGCCCTGATCATTGACGGAGAGACGCTGAAGTATGGGCTCTCCTTCGAGGTGCGACAGAGCTTCCTTGATCTGGCGCTGTCCTGCAAGGCTGTCATCTGCTGCAGGTCAGTGCTGCTCCTTTCTAACCCCCAGCATCCTGGAGAGCCTGCAGTCCAGGAAGCTGGTTTCATGCCTTCCGTAGAACCCTGTTGTATCCCAGATACTAAACCCTCCTTGTTAGTGCGGTGCTAGAGAAGAAGATATGGAGTCGCATCTCGGTTAAACATACGGTTACCAGAAGTCCCGGGAAAAATGGGATTGTCCTAGTTTTCAGCCTTCATTTTATGTCCCAGTCAGAAACAGTAAAATTGTCCCTGTTTTATATACATTATCATCAGTTTAAATGGGAATAGCTGATCTATTTAACATGTTGTGGTCAGATGACAATAGAATGAAAACAATGAATTGTTTTCAATGGCTCTCTCCAATCAGGTTGATAGTGTGCGAGTAATACACTCTCAGCTTGATTAGAGGCAGCCACCCAATACTTATAACCATTCAATAAACAAACCCAGTGATTGTGCTATTATATACTGTTGCTGTAATGGCATCAGAGTTGCTATGGCATCAATTAATTAATGGAAGAAGGAAAGAAGTCCCAGTGTTGTACTCTGAAAGTCTGGTAACCCCAGATAAACACTAACTAACCACTGCAGTGGTTTACATAGTGAAAACACTAAAAAATAAGCAGTTATTAAAATAGCGAGTTCTCTCTTTTCTTCTTCATGAAGTATTTCCAGTGATTGATGAGTATCCTGTTGGATCCTGATTCTCCGTGGATACAGAGCTGCTTGCTGTTTCTAAGTCCTCTGTACTGTGTTGATATGTAGTAGTTGCACAACTCTGAATGTGATACAGTGCCCGAGGCCATCATCTTATTGCACACTTCCTACAGTAGTTTATCTAGCAACAGGCAGCTGTCCTTGTATTTGTAACACCAAAATCCTTCTTGAAAAGTGATCCTGTTGAGCAGTTTCTAAAGGAGCTGTAAAAGCAGCGTAGTGTCATAGTGTTCATTATTATTGTGTGTGCTGTACTGGGTTAGTAAATCAGATAGTGATGGTGTTTTAATAACGCCAGTATCTACAAATGGGCTACATTTTCAAAGCATTTCTCCAGTCTTTAATTAACTCCTTTTTTTTTTTTTTTATAAAACTAGGACCTAACAACTTAAGTACTGTTATTCATGGCCTGTTATGCCTATTAAAACTGTTTGCTTCTCAGTTTAATATCGTGAACTCCTTTAAAAAGTAGGAGTTAATTCAAGACCGGAGTATCTCTGAAATGTGAATTCTGCTGTGTGCGACTGGGTATCGAACAGATAAAGAAGGGTGAAGAACACTACAGCACTATCCCTACATACATGGACACATGGAAATGGATAACTGCTACTGGGCATCATTCCAGCCTCACGTCTCACTGGATCTAGTTGATGGGGTTTCGTTTAAGCTTTGTGCCTGAAGGAGTCTTCCGTTCTTCTGGGTGTCTGGTCTTACAGCAGCAGCACCCTGGGCTTGTTCTAGACTCATTTATTGTCAGTTGGTGACAGGGTAACACCAGGGTTTTGTTACAATAAACACAGAGTTTGATTCTATCGATAAAACAAATGTGAGCTGTCTGATATTTCGAATAGTGCGTGTTGGGCCGTGCCAGCGGTGAATGCTGAGAGATTGAAACGGCGCCCCAGCTTCTTAAGAAGAGTCAGAGCCGTCACTAAATACATGGAACAGTGACGTGTGCAGAAGCTACTGGGGCCCCAGAAGTTCTTGTTAGCAGTGCCTGTACTGTGAACTTCTTAACCCTGAACATTAAAGCACCAATAAAATTGATTTGGTGTGTAAAACAAAAGCTGAATGAAGTATTACAAGGATTACCGCTCTCTACTGGTTCCTCAATCATTTTCCATTTAGGTGCTGTTAATGTTTGCTTAGTGTAAGGAAGTGACATGTACCCAACATGTCTGAGGAAGTCTATACAACCACAGTAATTAAAGCCTAGAGCGACAACATCTTCAGAGTGAGTGCTGGTGCATCCTGGAGCAAAAGATAAATGAGTTCACAAACGCTCTTCAGCTCTGACAAACTGCATGTTGCTTATGTAGCAACAGGCTAACGGAGAAATAAATCAGTGTTTCCCTCAATACCTCTGACCCATGTTTGGCCTTTCTCTCGGGGCGGGCCTTCGCTGAAGCTCTGGGAGGTTTTTGTAAGGTACACCAGGGGGTTGAGCCTGTGAACGCTGCCTCCATGCCCTTTGCTGAAATAACACATCTGCTAGCAGTACCAGGGCCTTCCTGTCAGAACCAGCAGCCTGCCCATGTCTCCAGGAAGCAGCTTTGTAGTTAATAACTGGCCAGTGTTGGGGGGCAGCATTCTTGAGAACCATCTGGAGAGTTAGGTAGGCCAGTCAAAACACAGCGAGCTGAAGAGGGCAGGGGCAAGCCTTTTGGGTAATCTGGGAATAATCCCAGATTATTATAGCGTTTTATATATATAATATAACAAGTGATTGATTAGTATAGCGTTTTATATATATAATATAAACAGTGATTGATTATTATAGCGTTTTATATATATAATATAACAAGTGATTGATTAGTATAGCGTTTTATAATATAATATAACAAGTGATTGATTATTATAGCGTTTTATATATATATATATATATATATATATATATTGATTATTATAGCGTATATATATATATATATAATATAAACAGTGATTGATTATTATAGCGTTTTATATATATATATATAATATAAACAGTGATTGATTCAGAGGTACCAGGTTATTTAGTAAGTAAAGGACTTGAGTGAGGGAAATGGTCAATGCAGTCCCCGTCTTGCTGCAAACACTTGTCTCCAGACTTACATTGCATGTGTGTTTCAAGTAGCTGTGTTGTACCTGGGTGCTTCCACCCCACTCCATCGTCCAGCTTTGTAAACAGAAGAGCGCAGTCCAGTGATTCACAGCTAGAGCTCCCATTCCTTCCAGAGAGGAAGGAGTGAAAACACATGAGGACCCATAGTAAACCCTCTGAGATACAGTCTAGCAGGACTGCACCCCGCTGCTTGCTGGAAAGGAATTCTGAATCTTGGTGGGTAGTTACATTTGGGCAAGTAACTGGATAGTCAATCCTTTTATTAAGCTGATTAGAGAACCTGTCCTGAAAAGAAGCAGTACCATTATTTTCAGAGTACACCCAACACAGTTTTTACATGAATTCACTTCACATTAAGATTGCATGTTATATAGGGGGCATGCAGTGTAGTACTATTCTGTTGTGTACAGTGGTGTTTTTGATAGGGTGGTATACAAAGGTTAAGAGGTGAAACCCAAAGCAGCCGTGCTATGCAGAAGTCCCATTTCTTTGTAGAACCTCTGTTTCTCACATACTGTACAGGCACGTTTAGTTTTATGAGGCTGACACTTGGTGGGTCTGGGTTACATGCTTGCACTTGAGAGCCTCCATAAGGTAAAGTGATATGTTTGCTTGGAACACATTCTTGTTGAGTGTGTTCATGAGACCAGGCCAAGCCCCTGTGGTTTTGACAGGATGTGAGGTGGGAAGCTGGCTGCAGAGCGGCCGTCCCTGCAGGATTCACTGAGCCTCGAGCAGCACAGCACTTTGCACTGGCCGTGGAGACAGGAGGAAATGCTCTCTTATTCTTTACAGTAAGAAAAGGAGGAAAGTGAGGGGAAAAAAACTAAACAATTTCCTACAGCTCTTCCAACACATGCCGTGGCCACCTGTGTGTGTGTGTGTGTGTCTCTGCCCTATTCTAGCGTACCTCTTTAACCCTTTCAGTCCTGAATTATTTGTTGAGCTGAAGAATAAACTCCTTTATTAAGTATACATGAGAACAGGACAAAACCATTTTTTTTTAAATATATTTATGCTCTATCTCAGACTGGGCCCTAGGCGTCCCATGAGGTTCCAGTGTAATTTTCTGCTGTTTTTTCTTTTCTCGATTTCTGGCACATACGGCGCTAAGATAAAGCGGGACTGAAAGGGTTAATTCACTGTAGAGAGAGCTGATTCGTTCATTTTGTGTCTGAAATGCGCGGTTATGAAAGAAGCCATTGCTTTCATTAGTCGATGAGCAGCTGTGATCATGTGTGGAGAGGAGCATTAGTTTAAATTTTAAACACTTGTTATAATAAACAGGCGCTTGTGATGTTGAAATGGTTTTCTAGGTGGAGTAGCAGGATAGTAAGAATCATCAATGACCAGTCATTGATGCCTAATTAGGACTGCTTCTGGAATAGCTCATTCTAGTAGGTTGTACCAACAGGGGGCGGGGGGCGGGGGGAGTGCAACTGCTTCTCCAAATGGTGAGTGAGCACGGCACCAGACAAAACCATGTTTGTTTTGAAAGCTGTTTAAAACGTTCCAGCCCACACTTGCTTTGCTGAATTCCCTGGATTCTTTTTTTTTTTCTCCCTCTCTCAGTATTTCTGTCTCGGTTCTCGGTTTGTCGCTGCGTACTCATTCCCCCTGTCCCTGTTCATCCCAGTGATGTGCTGTGCTGTGTGTTGGCAGACAAGGACGCTTCTTACACCATCTTGATGAAGACCTGAAAATCCTCTATTTGTCCGAACGACTTCTTCCAAGCTCATGGTTGTGTGATATGGGCAGTGATATTCCCAGCTTCAAACTGTGAATACCTCATCCAAAAATAAAGAAATGAAGTAACTGAACATAATGTACAACTGTGAACATCACTGGAGGACAGCATGCCATTCATTTAATAGGAACTAATACGCAAAGGAGCTGAACCATTGGCAAATCAAGAACGACTGCGTCTCTCGCTAAACTTTGAGGGTCTTTCCACTTTATTAGGAACTTGTGGTGACCTCACACTGCACCATTTCTGCCACCAGTGATGTGCCGTTGTGGTACGAGAATCATTGTGACCGTGCAGTGTCTCCATAGACACCATAGACAGTCCTGATTTGAGCAAGTTGACACATGTATTTGAGATACGCAGAATGGTGTTTTATTTGTCTTAGGAAAATAAAGCCGGGACCTCCCTAGAAGGAAAGTGCTTGATAGGCTTGATATGAAATGAAATGATCTCAAGCCCTGAGGTGCAGTATGCAGAGTCTGCTTTTCCAATATATTTCATTAACTCTTACCCTGCTGTTGACCACGTTTGTATCCCCCAGGGGGAGTACTGTTGTCAAGTTTTGTCAATAAGAAAAAAACATGAATTACTACTTGGTTGAAGCCGTGCACAAAGCGGCGCAGTAAAGTGAAAATGAATGAAGAAAACAGTTCCTACAGTTTCTCTTGAATGATGTAAGTAAGTTTACACTGGGCTGCTGTGCAGAGTTTATGAGAGAGACGCTCGCAAAGACAAGGGCACCTCAGCGGAGAAACTGAGAGGGTTCTGTCCGGACTGAGCTTTGTGGAGGCTGACAGAAAGCCATGGTCACATACTGGGAGTGACAGTGACGTGAACATGTTCAAGAAATAGTTCACATCAATAAAGAAACATTGCAAGTTATTAACATTCTCAAACGGGGCAGGCTAACAGCTATCAAAGCCCTAAGATAAGCGTGACATGACCCAGCGGCAAGGTAAGGGTTAAGCACTAGTCTGAATCTGGAGGAGATGGCCACCAATCAAGTAGCTGATTGGGGAAAATTGAACTTGAATATGTTCAGTCTCCCAGTGAACAGTTCTCTTGGCACAAATACTCACTTCACTTTGTCAATTCTCAGGGGCACGACTACAAATGAAGTCTAATCCTGGGGCCACAAGGCCAGATTTGCTAATCTTGCGTGACTGCAAACCTGGCACTGTCTCTGTGGAGTGCACCGAGGTTAACATTCTCTGATTTGTTTCTCCTTTTGGGACGTTAGCTGTTTCTCTTTGTGCTGTCACTCTTACACTCATCATCAGTTTGAGGCGTCAGCATCGTTTCCTATTATAAACAAAACCTAGCGCAAAATAATAAACTATGTACATCTTTTTTTGAAAAAGAGCACCAAAAAAAAAAAAAACATGGATATTTTCCAACTGAAAAAATAAGCTAAAGCTAAAATACACACACTCAAGCTCACACACACACACTCACACATGTTCTCACACCGCTGGTGCCTTGTTTTCCTGCTGTCTTCCATCATGCTTTAAAAGTTCAGAGTGCTCATTGGTTTGGCTGAACCTCCGCTGTTCAGTCAGTCAAAACAAATTATTGCCCAGCTGAGCATTAGCATACAGTAAACCTTTCATAGTGCAAAAAAAAAAAAAAAAACATGAAGTGTTTCTCAAAAGGAGGCTTAAAGCCAAAAAAATAGCGAAACCTATTTCATTTCTCAAGCAAACGGACAGAGCTGAAAGCTGAAGCAGGCCTTGGCTCTGTGATCCGCAGCTGGGACTGAAAAGGGAGGAAGCAGAAAGTTTTCACCCCTTCAATACACTTCTGAGTTTTCTTCCACTTATTAAAGGGCTGCTCTACCTGGGGAGCCAGACTGTATGTGTTTTTAAAATCTCAGTTACTCCCACTAACGCAGGGGCTGGAAACATTACAAGTGATGCAGACCACCCAGTTGATGACCTGCTACCCTTCATAAGAAACCACAAATCTCTTTATATCACAGTAACTTTAAACGTGTTTTTAAGAAACTCCAAATAAGATACCATCAATTTTAGCAACGCAGGACAACCAGTAAAACCGCTGCGTTGCTTAGCAATGGTAGGAATGGTTGGTAATTCAGCATTTTATCAAGGACTAATGCTACACAGCTATCTTACTCCTCTGAAGTGCCACTGCCACACACAGATTTCAAACTTTCATCGTGTGCATGTTTACAATGAAACCCAACCTCTTGGTGCATACAGTTTATTATTAGTGATCATAAATACTGCTGATCACATCACTGCAATGAGGAAGTCATTGTGAAGTTATATATAAGGATCTCTACCCCTCCTCAGCCCGCACACACACACACAAATACAGTCCCTAATGTGCTGTATGACCCTTGGGCTAAGAATTCTGTCTTTGTGTTATCTGCAAATACCTGTGAAACACTATACAAGGGAGTTTAACTACAGCATTACTTGACAGGATGATGGGAGCCAGCATCTCCCACTATGGGAGCTGCCTCAGTCGTGGGGGTGAAGGTCACTGTGTAATCAATGTAATGCACAGAGGTGTGGCTTCTCAAACTGGTGTGCTGAGGTCCTGGAGAGAAGAGATTATCACTCTGTGTCTATCCTGTCATTATATCTTTGCAGAGATTCGTTATATCCACACTAATGAAAGCCTAGAGAATTTGGGGATTTGAAAGTGTTTTGAAAAGCTGATCTGTTACTAATGATTGATTACCTTCACAGAGTAGTAATCTGTAATATATATATATATATATATATATATTCAGCAGATAAGGACAAACCATCACAACACACAGACATTTCAGTGATTCATATCTTGTGTTCCTGAATAATTGACTCTGATTTGAGGGTCCACATCACCTGGCCCCACTGGACGAGGCAGTAGACCCCCGTAACAGAGAGTATCAAGGGGGTAGTACAGGGGTGGAGTTGTGGGAGGCGGGAGGATGCGAAGTAATTAAACGCAGTACAAGGGTCCATTATATAGCTCTGATAGGCCAGAATTGGAGGATGTGTGCAGGGGCAGCCCTGCCTCCCGAACCTTACTTTACAGAACAGTAGTAGTACTTTCCTCATTACTTTTGTCAGTGAGTGTAAAACCGAAAAAAAATCACGCAAAAATGTACTCGAAAGTTTATCTCATTCTTCCAGTTTGGGTGAGCACAGCATTCACATCACTGCACTTCTTTTTAATCAAACAAGTTTCTCAAAATTTCCATTGCTGGAAAGACACGCTGGGTGAGACCCTCGAATCGTTTTACTTCAGTTCATCAGCTGTTGAGTTCATCACAGTAATGATATCAAAGCAGGTTCCAGTGCTCTGTTTACATTGCTTAAACAAAGAAAGAGACGGGAAATAAATCTTTAACAGTTAAGCGACTTAATGAACACTGAACACTTTACCGTGCAGTTTCTGAATTAATGATCGCAAGGATTTAGGCAGTTTGCTTTACTAGCCCCTTCCCTAGTGTGTGTCTGGCTCTATTCCTTGGGAATGGTTGCCTCGAAGCCCTGTGCGTTTCAGCTGAAGTGCGCTCTCTGCTCTCTGCTCTGTGGAGAAGGGTTTTGCTGACAGTTTTCTTCAGACTTTAATGACAGTGATATATGACTTCACTCCGTCCTGAACCACAGAGGGCTTAATCCATTCCTTCAAAGCCTTTCCAAAACTGCGGCTCATGTTTCTGTATGGGAATTTTGTCCACCCTGCGCCTTGCTGGCGGAAGAGGCCAGGCCTGGCGTTTTTCTCGGATCTGGATTGTGCTCGGAGGTCGAGCGATCTGGAGCAGGGACCCGGCAAGAAAGGCCTGGCTCCGAGGTGTGACCCAAAGGGGGTAGATTAGCAGGAGCAACATGGGGCGGGAGGGGGACATTAGGGGAGAGGAATGGGTTCCCCCTATGAGGGCTGTTGTATTAAGGTCTCAGCATGAGGAACGGATATACGTTACATGCGTTTTGACATAATTTGATTAGAGCTCTAGAGCTGTTTCTTTTCTTTGGCTATCAGAAAGTGTGGGATAAGTTGCTGTGGAGGATGTGTGATTGCAGGCGGTGATGGGCGAGGGATTTGAAATCCTCGTTATGGCGTCTGTCTCATATGTAAATGCTCCCTCTATGGAACACTATTCACTGGCTCTTCCAATTTATTTTTGTGCATTGTTCCTCATATTAAAAAACATAATAGTAATCTGAATATTAGCTACACTCCTGCTTTTATTTTGAGCCATAACAGTATGAGCCATTATATATTCTGGTCACCTTGTCATATTTGTCAGATGCCTGGGTGCCCTTAATACTACTGGGGCTGCCAGCATTACTTGACATTCTGTTAAGTATTTCTGGCAGTCCTCTCCAAGGTTTCAAGTTGGTGCCGTTATGTATATTGTACATTGTGTATTGCTCGTTTGTATACACAATAAGGCTGTAATTCCTTCAAGGATTATATTACATTAGAATTATATTACATTAGAACGCAATAAGGGGCGGGTAGCTTTGAATTCCCAAGGTTGTCAGTTCAGTTTATTTAGCCAGGTTCACGGCCACAGATCAGAGTCTGTAAAGATGGTGCAGTGTGCATGGCAGCAGCTCTAGAGAAGCACTAAACTATTTTCATGAGAACTTCCCCAGCCATGGCAGAGAGTGCAGGAGAATCCAGGAGAGCTAATTGTGGTGCACAGCTGCTGCCTTGGTGTATGCGAGCTATGCTGGTGCAAGCGAGACTCTCACAGGGCTTGTTCTGTCTCTCCCCTCCCAGGGTGTCTCCTCTCCAGAAGTCTGAGATTGTGGACATGGTGAAGAAGCATGTAAACGCCATCACACTGGCGATCGGAGACGGCGCCAATGACGTGGGGATGATCCAGACCGCTCACGTGGGTGTGGGGATTAGCGGGAACGAGGGCATGCAGGCCACAAACTCCTCGGATTACTCCATCGCTCAGGTCAGGACCCCAGCATGCCCTGGGGCTGGAATGAGGAGGCAGGAACACACCATGTGCTAAATGTCTATGCTGTGTAATTACAGCATGTACACATTGACTGTTGTGTGTACAAGCTCTTGACAGAGAACCAGCTCATGTCATTGATCTATCCATCAATTTTGACCCCAAGCCATTTCAGGTGCATGTCACAATATCAGCAATCCTTGTTTTGACCAAAGATAGAGATGTTTGCAAAATATCTGCTCTCCTTTAAATCAAGACTGCTACCACAGAACTATTACTCATGTCATGCCTTTAGTGCACATATGGACAATATGAGTGGTGGACTCTCCCCCCAAAAATGTTAAAAGACACATATGTTTTCTCATGGCCCGGTCAACTTTAATGTGCTGTAATAAGAATCTCAGAAGAAGCAGATAATGAAGTGTTGGAGTTGGATTGATGTTGGAGCTGGAAATTCCCTGGTTCATGTCCAGTTGATACTAATAATTACTATTTTTTTTCAGTATGTGAAAATGTGATGCATTATCAGCCCATGCTTGATGAAGTTATGCATTAGATATTTACCTTGGATTGTTTATTTAAAACAGTAAAACAGTGGATGCATTCAAAACACAGATGACCAAGAAGGCTTGAAGAACAGAAACACATATCTAACTAAGGTGAAGGGAAGGCAGAGGGACGGATCTGAATCGCTTACTTCGAAGAGACAATTAGATTGAATCTGCACAGATACTTACCTGTGCCTGCTGTGGAGTGTTTCTGCTGAGGAGAGCAAAGCATCAGAGAGTGGCAGGCCCAAATAAGGACAGCTCACCGACCCTATTCAGGATCACAAATTCAATTAGAAATGTATCATTGTGTTACATTTTCTCTTTAAAAAATTACTGAAATTGTTAAATGCAAGATAATGAGATTGTGTGTGTGTGTGTGAGTGTGTGTGTGTGTGTGTGTGTGTGTGTGTGTGTGGGGGGTGTGTGTGTGTGTGTGTGTGTGTGTGTGTGTGTGTGTGTGTGTGTGTGTGTGTGTGTGTGTGTGTGTGTGTGTGTGTGTGTGTGTGTGTGTGTGTGGTGTGTGTGTGTGTGTGTGTGTGTGTGTGTGTGTGTGTGTGTGTGTGTGTGTGTGTGTGTGTGTGTGTGTGTGTGTGTGTGTGTGTGTGTGTGTGTGTGTGTGTGTGTGTGTGTGTGTGTGTGTGTGTGTGTGTGTGTGTGTGTGTGTGTGTGTGTGTGTGTGTGTGTGTGTGTGTCTGTGTGTGTGTGTGTGTGTGTGTGTGTGTGTGTGTGTGTGTGTGTGTGTGTGTGTGTGTGTGTGTGTGTGTGTGTGTGTGTGTGTGTGTGTGTGTGTGTGTGTCGATGTGTGTGTGTGTGTGTGTGTGTGTGTGTGTGTGTGTGTGTGTGTGTGTGTGTGTGTGTGTGTGTGTGTGTGTGTGTGTGTGTGTGTGTGTGTGTGTGTGTGTGTGTGTGTGTGTGTGTGTGTGTGTGTGTGTGTGTGTGTGTGTGTGTGTGTGTGTGTGTGTGTGTGTGTGTGTGTGTGTGTGTGTGTGTGTGTGTGTGTGTGTGTGTGTGTGTGTGTGTGTGTGTGTGTGTGTGTGTGTGTGTTCTGTGTGTGTCTGTGTGTGTGTGTGTGTGTGTGTGTGTGTGTGTGTGTGTGTGTGTGTGTGTGTGTGTTGTGTGTGTGTGTGTGTGTGTGTGTGTGTGTGTGTGTGTGTGTGTGTGTGTGTGTGTGTGTGTGTGTGTGTGTGTGTGTGTGTGTGTGTGTGTGTTTGTGGTGTGTGTGTGTGTGTGTGTGTGTGTGTTGTGTGTGTGTGTGTGTGTGTGTGTGTGTGTGTGTGTGTGTGTGTGTGTGTGTGTGTGTGTGTGTGTGTGTGTGTGTGTGTGTGTGTGTGTGTGTGTGTGTGTGTGTGTGTGTGTGTGTGTGTGTGTGTGTGTGTGTGTGTGTGTGTGTGTGTGTGTGTGTGTGTGTGTGTGTGTGTGTGTGTGTGTGTGTGTGTGTGTGTGTGTGTGTGTGTGTGTGTGTGTGTGTGTTGTGTGTGTGTGTGTGTGTGTGTGTGTGTGTGTGTGTGTGTGTGTGTGTGTGTGTGTGTGTGTGTGGTGTGTGTGTGTGTGTGTGTGTGTGTGTGTGTGTGTGTGTGTGTGTGTGTGTGTGTGTGTCTGTCTGTGCGGTTGTTATCATAGCAGTTTAGGAGAAAGAGAAAGGGGCTGATTATTTAAATTCCCACTTGCTGTACCTGCTTCCGAACAGCCACTCCGAGGCCCCTTTGATTTTGAGAATGGGATGCTGAATATATTGAGTTCGCTACAGTAACTAAAAGCTTTCTCAGCAAAAGCACGACGTGAAGACAGCGGCCGTTGACAGCGTCTTGTGAGTGTGGAGTTCTTAATTGTGCCTGGTGACACGCTAATGGGGTGCCAGCAAGACAAGCCCGAGGATGAGTAGCTGTGACTTTGCGTTATAACGAGAGTGCCCTTTAAGTGCTAGAAAGACAGTTCAATCCCCTGACTTGGATTTCTCTGTCTCTTTTTTGTTTCGTGTGCAGTTTTGCTATCTAGAAAAGTTACTGTTAGTCCACGGGGCCTGGAGTTACAACCGTGTGACCAAGTGCATCCTGTACTGCTTCTACAAGAACGTGGTGCTTTACATTATCGAGGTAAGCGCTGCACTCGAAGCTTTGTTTCGTGAAGTATTACATGCTGATAAGAATGTTAAACTGATGGCATCAAAGCTTTAAAATGGCTTCGCAATGGCAACGCTTTTAGATTTGGAACAGATATTGCGCAGCCCTTCTGATGCTGTGGTGCTGACATGGCTCCCTGCTCCAGTGGCTTGTATATCACTTCATAACAGGGTGACCCCTTTGCTGTGAGAAAGAGGTGAAGCTGATGAAACCAAGCCTGTAACACAGCATTTACAAACACATTAAGAAATAGCAGTGTCGTGAAACCCTATATGTAATATTCTCTATAGACCCACAAGGTGTGCAGTGTCTCCTCGGAGAACCTGTTTCTGTTGCATCAGGTCTTCAAAACAAGTTATCGGATTTACATGCGCAATGCCTTTTTACACTGAAAACTGGTTTTATGAGCTGAGGACACGTGGTGGAGCGTGGTGTGGTTCTGAGGAAATCACTCAAAAGGTAACGATCTGTGCTGTTTTTTTATGGTTAAAGTTTATCTGTAGGGTTTTTTCACTTATAAAGATTTACTGTTTGTAGGAAAGACCCTGGGCTACTTGAAGTAGTAATTTAACAGACACTCGGGCCTGGATTAAATCTATATTACAGTGCTGCCAAAACTGTACGGCAACACCATAAACTTTGATTGAGTCCGGGCCCCTGATTGTTATAGCTAGTATTTGAAGCTGTACACAGAAACATTGAGATGGAAAGGTTGGTGATAAGTACTGTAAGTATTAGTATTAACACTGTTTTTAACAGACAGGAACTTGTTTCTTTTGGTAAGCCTGTATATTGGGGGTGTGCTCATGATCAGGAACTGCCTTTAAGAAGTATTTATCGGGAGGTATTCAATACATCCATTCATTCATGCACTGCTTTCAAAATTTCATTGCCAATATACGGCCTCGGTAAAGGAAGTACGGCAATAAAAAATGTCAGTGCTCCGGATGAGAAGAAAATTTGTTTCAAATCGGCTTTTAAAGGTTAATTTCCGTTGAGTGGAGATTGTAAAGGTGAGTGAAGGACAGCTTTTCTTGTTTTGAAATCAGCACATGAACGAATGGATTTATTTCATACCTGCCGATAAAAATACTTCCTGAAGTGCGAGTGTGGGTGTCATATCCCATATTGAGGCATGGGAAGAATATGCTCAGTCATGCATTGACAAAGGCAAAGGTTCAAATGTCTGGAGGAATCCGTGCGTAGCTGCTGCAAGAGGGAATATGGTTTGTGTTCAACCACACCCTTTCCAGATTCAGCAAAGATTTGACATTGCAAGATGTCTTGTCTAAGCAGTCCTGTGTGCGTGGCTGTACAGAGCAGCCCTCCCAGTAACTTACCAGCAAGTCGTTGCTCTATTTTATTCTATCCTGTCTTTCTTTTTTAATGAACATCAACCCTCTCTACCTGCTGCACAGTGATTATAACACTCAGTGTAATGCGTTCAGTACCAAAGACAGTTTTAAACAGTCCTGTTTGATAATTATCTAACCGGTGCCGTCCCCAGCACAGGGTACTCTTGCTATTTTAAAAGGTGCTGTCTTTTTGTGCTGGATTGTGTGTAAACTTGTTCCCCGGTGTCAGGATTGTAAATGTAATCGGTGAGCTAATGAACTCAGGGCTTGAACTCTGGTTTGCTGAGCTGATCAGAGAGAGAAGCTAGCGATAGGCACCTAACTACCTAACTCACAAGCTCCGCAGACGAGGAGTCCCTCAATGGGAACATTAAACAGGAGGAGCCAAGATCTCATTCCAATTGGCTTTTGTTGTTTAATAAAGGGAGGGTAATCCTCTAATTGGGCCAGAGCACAGGCTGCGTTCTCCTGCTCGCTCCCCATTAAACAGGGAGCTCATTGTAAGGCCAAATTAAATGGGCAATAGGATTTCACTTCATGACTTTGTGGTATGTTAAAAGCAAAAGAGGAGGTGATCCAGATTAGAGGAACTGCTGCTTGATATCATATAACCTCCAACCTTCCGCGTGAAAACCGCTGATGGATCCTGAGCCTGAGCCTGAAATAAAAAAAGCTGAACAGTGGTGTAACAGGCGGTGTTGTGTGATGCAGTGGTGTAACAGGCGGTGTTGTGTGATGCAGTGGTGTAACAGGCGGTGTTGTGTGATGCAGTGGTGTAACAGGCGGTGTTGTGTGATGCAGTGGTGTAACAGGCGGTGTTGTGTGATGCAGTGGTGTAACAGGCGGTGTTGTGTGATGCAGTGGTGTAACAGGCGGTGTTGTGTGATGCAGTGGTGTAACAGGCGGTGTTGTGTGATGCAGTGGTGTAACAGGCGGTGTTGTGTGATGCAGTGCTGTAACAGGCGGTGTTGTGTGATGCGTGTGTAACAGGCGGTGTGTGTGATGCAGTGCTGTAACAGGCGGTGTTGTGTGATGCAGTGCTGTAACAGGCGGTGTTGTGTGATGCAGTGCTGTAACAGGCGGTGTTGTGTGATGCAGTGCTGTAACAGGCGGTGTTGGTGATGCAGTGCTGTAACAGGCGGTGTTGTGTGATGCAGTGCTGTAACAGGCGGTGTTGTGTGATGCAGTGCTGTAACAGGCGGTGTTGTGTGATGCAGTGCTGTAACAGGCGGTGTTGTGTGATGCAGTGCTGTAACAGGCGGTGTTGTGTGATGCAGTGCTGTAACAGGCGGTGTTGTGTGATGCAGTGCTGTAACAGGCGGTGTTGTGTGATGCAGTGCTGTAACAGGCGGTGTTGTGTGATGCAGTGCTGTAACAGGCGGTGTTGTGTGATGCAGTGCTGTAACAGGCGGTGTTGTGTGATGCAGTGCTGTAACAGGCGGTGTTGTGTGATGCAGTGCTGTAACAGGCGGTGTTGTGTGGTGCAGTGCTGTAACAGGCGGTGTTGTGTGATGCAGTGCTGTAACAGGCGGTGTTGTGTGATGCAGTGCTGTAACAGGCGGTGTTGTGTGATGCAGTGGTGTAACAGGCGGTGTTGTGTGATGCAGTGCTGTAACAGGCGGTGTTGTGTGATGCAGTGCTGTAACAGGCGGTGTTGTGTGATGCAGTGCTGTAACAGGCGGTGTTGTGTGATGCAGTGCTGTAACAGGCGGTGTTGTGTGATGCAGTGCTGTAACAGGCGGTGTTGTGTGATGCAGTGCTGTAACAGGCGGTGTTGTGTGATGCAGTGCTGTAACAGGCGGTGTTGTGTGATGCAGTGCTGTAACAGGCGGTGTTGTGTGATGCAGTGCTGTAACAGGCGGTGTTGTGTGATGCAGTGCTGTAACAGGCCTGTCCTGGCCTGTAACTGTCCTGTCAGTGAGATGAGATGAGGTTAGAAGCTCTAAACCCACAAATGTAGACGAGCCCGGCTCTCTTGTATTGTGCATTTCCACGGTGTCGATAGATGCTGGCGCTTTTGTCAGCAATGTTGGAATTTCACTTGTTTGTATAATTCCTAAAAATGTTGACGGATGTCATGGAAACGATGACAGATGTGTCAAGATCTGACCCCCTCCATGTAAAAGTGCAGGGTATTGATGCACAGTATTGGGTTATTCTCACCATGTAAAAGTGCAGGGTATTGATGCACAGTACTGGGTTATTCTCACCATGTAAAAGTGCAGGGTATTGATGCACAGTACTGGGTTATTCTCACCATGTAAAAGTGCAGGGTATTGATGCACAGTACTGGGTTCTTCTCACCATGTAAAAGTGCAGGGTATTGATGCACAGTACTGGGTTCTTCTCACCATGTAAAAGTGCAGGGTATTGATGCACAG
The DNA here is from genome assembly GCF_017654505.1 of Polyodon spathula. Lineage (NCBI taxonomy): Eukaryota > Metazoa > Chordata > Actinopteri > Acipenseriformes > Polyodontidae > Polyodon > Polyodon spathula. Next base: position 7,965,799 of record NC_054542.1, read on the forward strand.
TACTGGGTTATTCTCACCATGTAAAAGTGCAAGGTATTGATGCACAGTACTGGGTTATTCTCACCATGTAAAAGTGCAGGGTATTGATGCACAGTACTGATTTATTCTCAAGTTGTTCAGAAGCTGTCCACAATGCTTACACACACAAACCTACCTACACACCCTGGAATATTCTTCAAGTCTATGCAGGACCGTTGTGGTTTTCCTTTTCTTGGCTGGATAGAGACAAAATCAGACCTGGCATTTCTCTGTTTTTCACACCAAATATTATTTCCGTCCCTTCCAGACAGGCGGACAGTCCTTCTCTGGAGTTCCCATTGATTGTTTCAATGCTGCTGATTGCACTGGAGATAGACCCAGAGAAGAGTTCCTGGTCTGATAGCCATAGTGCTGTTGATTGCACTGGAGATAGACCCAGAGGAGAGTTCCTGGTCTGATAGCTACAGTGCAGCTGATTGCACTGGAGATAGACCCAGAGAAGAGTTCCTGGTCTGATAGCCACAGTGCAGCTGATTTCACTGGAGATAGACCCAGAGGAGAGTTCCTGGTCTGATAGCCACAGTGCAGCTGATTTCACTGGAGATAGACCCAGAGGAGAGTTCCTGGTCTGATAGCCACAGTGCAGCTGATTGCACTGGAGATAGACCCAGAGGAGAGTTTCTGGTCTGATAGCCACAGTGCAGCTGATTGCACTGGAGATAGACCCAGAGGAGAGTTCCCTGGACTGATAGCCACAGTGCAGCTGATTGCACTGGAGATAGACCCAGAGAAGTGTTCCTTGGTCTGATAGCCACAGTGCAGCTGATTTCACTGGAGATAGACCCAGAGAAGAGTTCCCTGGACTGATAGCCACGGTGCAGCTGATTGACTTTTTTATGTATTGTAGCTCAGCAATGTGAAATGCAATATTCTCAGCCTAATGGGCTTCTTTCCTAGAAGCTGCAGGCAGCAGTTTGGGTAATGGGATCTTCTTAACTGTTGTCATTACATGCATGTCATCGGGTCTGACGAGCAGCGGGTTTATCTCTTGACAGCCGAATGTCATTATAAGGGCAGAGCACGCTGGGTGATTATATTTAGTTTGGAAGCGGTGTCTGGTTAAGTACGGAGATGGATAATAGAAAGAAATGTGAGAAGAACACGCTGACTTTTATTTATTATAACTTCATCATCCCAGCGATGGCAGGTGCTTTTTTTCTTGACAAGGGAAAAGTGATTGCTTATCGTTATGCAATAGCAGATAGTCCATCCCCTCCCTGTTTGAGATTCTTCCTTCTTGGTTCAGTATTTACTGCCAGATCCTTCATTCCTCTGCTATGTCTGTTTGTCTGAAACATCACCAGCTCTCAGTGTGGATTGATGCTCAGGGAACATTGTTGTGTTGGCGTTATGGAAAGATGTCCTGGTTTATCAAGGATTATATGTCAAAAATAAAACATTGCACCAGTGAAAGGATAATTAAACTGTTGAAGTTACAGAACTAGTAACAGATGCCAACTCCGGACCTTTGAGCCCTCACAAAAACTGCAGTGTTTGTTACTAATTTTGTACCATAAACTGTTTCATTTTTCTATTAACAAACAAAACATTTTGGCATGAAGTCTGTAGCAAATCTGATGATAGTCCTTTTGAAGCAGGACAGCTGCTGACATGATATTCAACGACTTGTCTGTTTAAGTAATAACCCCGTCTGGAACGGTCCTTTCTAATGGTCGTTAATGCAATCTACTGTACACAATACATTTGTATAGTTTGTATTGTATACCATATTTCCCTATAGACACACTATAGTGCATTTCAAGCATGCTATGGTGGAACAGGAATGTGTAAATAGCATTAACATATTAATCAGTGTATCGCACAAGCTGGTTTAAAAACTTGTATGGATTGATTAATCAAATGTGCCTGCGTTTCCTTACATCAGTTTGAGTGCTGAATGCATGTACTGTACTGAAGCGGCTGCCTTCGCAATGGAGCTTATGTTTGAATGTGCAGGTTCATATTGTACTGGCTATTACAATTCCAAATGATACGGGAATAAGAAGATTAATGTGATTAATTGAAGAGCCCTGGTAAAGACTGGCGGCATCAGCTGTAACTAAGGGCAGTAAGGGAATGTGCTGGAAGTGGCATCAAGTCTCCCATGATGGTCCTTGCTGCCCTTTCAGAGCCCACCCTTGCTAAAACAAACACAAAATCACAAACACGCCAATCCAAGGGAGCAAGCCGAAGGCTGCTATTGGCTGCCCAGCAGGGTCGTCCTCTACCAGTGAACCTTGACCCCCTCCTGTAGCGTGTGGATTAACCTCCAGTATACAAATCGGCCTGAAGGGCAGAGGTCAGAGCCTGCCTTTTATACACACCAGGGGCGAAGGGGAAGGAGCTGGGAATGACGGAGGTGATTCATGTAAACAGGCACTTGACTTCTCTTTGGGTTATAGAAGCAGTCCATAAGGTGGTGAAATGCATTGCCTGGCCCCGGCAGTGGTTTAACATGAACCTTTCCAGAGCAGGCAAGGTGCAGCTCAGGGAGTTCAGAGGGCTAAAGGCTTGCTAAGCGATCCAGGTTCAGGATCCTGCAATCATTTACTTTGACCCTGCAGCTCATGAATAACACAGTGCTGTCAGCCGAGGCGGAGAGTAACCAAGCTTGCATGAGCCGCCCTGGACAGAATGAGCCCTGTAAGCGATCAGACCCCGCGGGGAGTTCCTGGACCGCCTGGGGACCCACGTGTTTCTCATACCTGATGCACAGGCTCATTGTTCTTGAAAGCCGGTGCCTGGAGAGTCGGGTTAGCCGAATGCTTTTTCTTACTAAGTGATTATTGCAGGTGTAACCTCTTCATTTGTCTGTTTGCTTATGTACAGTAATTTAGCAGGGTTTGTGGTTATATATATATATATATATATAAACATTCCTATAGTAGTCTCTGGCTAAGAGAAAAGCAATAGGCAATTGTACATTAATAAACTATAATAATAAAGTAACAGACAATCTAACTGCCAAACTAAATTAACACAGCACCCCTACACACGTTAGAAAATGCAGCCGCAGCTCTAGATTCATTATGAATACATGTAAAGGAGAAATTTCAGAAGCAGCCTTTGCTGGAATAGTTAGTAAGCATGACAGACCATTAAATAAGCAGATACAATAATAGAGAATCATATGCCCATAATAAGGTATTTAAACAGGTAAAATATAAGGAACGTACAGATTATATAAAGCACTCATTTAAACTACAGTGATTTATATGTCTACGGCATCAGATTTGGTAAAGATTAGTGATGTTATGTGTTATTAATAGCGGTTCAGTGTACAGGGAATAGAGCATTCCTGACGAGGTTATGCATGGCGAATATGACAATTGCAATCCTGAAACAACGTACCTTTAATGTAATACCTTTTCATGTCACGCCCCTCAGTCGGACTTTCTTTTTCTGAAAGCAGTCATTATTGCTCGCATTCCAATGGGTTGGCTCATTTTATTGCTTGTGTGAAGTAGAGGAGAGTGGAGGCTGTATGTGTGACAGAAAGGCTCGTTTCTGTTGTCTATCGCCTGTAGTTGAAGCCCTCCAGATATTTGGTTAACTCTCAACACTTTTGTTTAAACCAGTTGTGGAGGGATTGTAAGCATGGCCAGCAATCTGTTCTCTTTTTGGTTGGCCCCGGGGGGCCACGTTATTGTTTTCTCACAGTTTGAGAAGTCTGTAAACACAGCCTGTCAGTTGGCATTTCAGTTTTGTCACAGAAAGCCTTGTTATGGGCATGCACAGTAAAGTGTTTCATAGACAAAATTGTACATTTTTAACACAGTTAATCAGAGCAGGTTTTTTGATGTTTGCTTCCTGTTCATTGTGTGTGTTGAGGGGTGGAATACGGAAATATGTGCAGAGACTATGGAAACTAGCATGCACAATTAAACATCAACGATCTGTATTCTGATTGAAACCTCAGCTGAAATGCTCACAAAATCCTAAATACACTGCAAACCGATATTAAGTAAAGTAACGAGTGCTTTAGTAGTTGAAATGAAATGTAATGAAATGGCTTGCAGTTATTTTAACCAATGTATTCTTCTGTACGGGTTACTTTTTCTACCCCTCAAGATAAAGTTAGGAATCGCTTTGCCTGAGAGAAAAAGCTCGTGTCCGAACTGTCCAAACCTCCCTCTAGCGTGAGCTCTGGCCTTGACCGCCCACGAAGCAAGACCAGAGGTCAGGGCTTTTGACCGAGTTATAAACATGCCACCGGACTGCCCTTAACTACAAATGGCAGGTCAGACGGTCGCTGTGTTTACAGTTCACGTCCGAGTCATGCAGCAATAACAGCTTCTACTCTTTGGTAAGATGGTTCAGTTGTTATACACAATATAGCTTTTAAAGGAAATAGATTCCAGTGATAGAACTTAAGCAGGCAAATGTTTCTGCTTGGGTGAAAAGGGTCCGAATATAGTGAAAGATACTAAAATTCAGTGACAAATGTTTCGACTTCTTTACCATATCAAATCATCGACATTCTCAAAAAAAGTGCTGTTTTCTTTTTTCTGTTCTACCCTCCCACCCCCCCACAATTATCTGTTCTCAGTCTTTCATGAATGAGATTACAATACAACACACACACACACACACACTCTCGCACAGTCTCACACACACACACTCTGACACAGTCTCACACACATACACACCAACACACAGTCACACACACATAGACACACACACACAAACTCTCACACAGTCACACACACACAAACTCTCACACAGTCACAGACAGACACACACACTGACGCAGTCTCACACATAGACACACACACACACACTCTCACACAGACACACACTGACACATGCACAGACACACACTTAAAAACAATAGCTCAGGTCTGAACCAATGAAAGGCTGAGGCTGCATTTCAGTCGTGGGGCTCTGCCGATCATCAGGGAGTGTGTAATACAGAGAGCGATGGCAGGTTTGAAGTGAAGCATTGCGATGCTGCGATGTTTGGCTCAATGGCTGCAGTCTGTCTGCTGCAGTTCATGAAGTCATCGGGACCCTCCTGATTTACATACCGCTTTGTATTGAGTTTCACGCCATTTATCATCCTTTCCTGTACAGTTTCTGTTCCGTTCCTTTGGGGATCCGAAATAATTTCAAAATCC
>NC_054542.1:7971454-7996454 GCF_017654505.1 Polyodon spathula
TGTTCTTGTATTTCTGTACCGGAGATCATGACCACTGAGATCAAATCCCATTTCCAGGGACCTTCCTTTGGCAAATAAAAAAGAATACATAAAACAACTAGCCTGGAGTTACAAGCAAGCCTGAGAAAGAGATTCAGGAGTTTGAGTGCACTCTAATTTGGCGCAAAAACAGCATTTTGCACAGAATTATTAAGCTTGAGGCAGGAGTATTACATTTACTATTGCACTGGAATTTAGATTTTGTGAGATAATATAGTATATAATGCAACCTCTGGACTTTTCTCAGGTGGTTAAATTATTTTCTAGTAATGCTCTATATCCTGAATACTTTTCTATAATTATAACTGTAAAACACTCAATGTAGTTTACTAGTTTCTTTTTAGTATTTCTGCACATTTCCCTAATTAAAGCTGAAGTCCATTTTAACACACACTTTCAAAAGACCTTATCCCTTAATTAAACCCTTTTAAACATTTGACCAGATCCACTCTTGTCAAAGCCCTCATTCTTGTCATGTCCCCCACCCCCAAAAGCAGTTGAGAACATTGAATATTATGTACATTAGCCCCCCCCCCCCCCCCACCCCCGCTCCGAGGGGTTGGGGGTTGAACTTCAACACGAAGGCTTCCACAGAGAGAAGCGCTGAAGAACACAAAATAAATCTACTCCTGGATGCACCAAAAGACATCAATGCAAACAAACACACACCCCAGCTGTGGAAATTAAACACAGGCAGTTCAGACAGGGGAGAAGGAGCATACAGAATTATTACATTATTCATTTGTTTTCTGACTTTTCTTAATTTTGGTTCTCTCCCGACACCAACAATAGAGTTGTTCAAGGCAACATTTTATTTATATTTATATATATTTATATATATATATATAGATATATATAAGGCAACAGAGAGAGAGAGAGAGAGAGAGAGAGAGAGAGAGAGAGAGAGAGAGAGAGAGAGAGAGAGAGAGAGAGAGAGAGAGAGAGAGAGAGAGAGAGAGACACACACACACACACACACACACACTCAGTGGTTTGCAGAAGTATTCACCCCACTGCAAAGGTTTCACATTTTGTTGACACATAAGCGTACTCCATGATGCTTTCAAATTAGGCTTTACATGTTGAATCTACACAAACTACTCCACATTGATAAAAATGCATATAGAATATAAATAAGTAAGACTTATAGAGAAAAATAGATTGATCTCAGTTATATAAGTATTCAACACCTTTGCTACTGCAGCCCTAAATCAGCTCAGGTGCAAATGATTTGTTTGAAAGGTCAAAAAATTTGTGAAATGGTTTTCAGCCTGTCTGTACTCAAAGTAGTTTAACTTGTAGATAATTTCCCTCAGGTGTATAAAGACTTTCAAGCTGCAACTCACATGGTGATCGAACAAAGCAACCATGAAGACCAAGGAGCTTTCGAAACAAGTCAGAGATAAAGTGGTAGAGAGGCACAGAGCAGGAGAAGGGTACAAGAAAATTTCAAAGGTGCTGATTATCCCTCTCAGCACAGTGATGTCCATAATTAAGTGGAAGATGCATCATACCACCCAGACACTGCAGACATATGGAAAAAGGTTTTGTGGTCAGGCGAGACAAGAATTGAACATTTTAGTCAAAATTCCAAGCATTACATGTGGTTCAAGCCCAATACTGCACATCATCCAGTCAACACCATCCCAACTTTCAAGCATGGTGGTGGCAGCATCATGTTATGGGGATGCTTCTCTTCAGCAGGGACTGGGAAACTTGTCAGGAAAGAGGGGAGGGGTGGGGTGAATCCTTGAGAAAAACCTGTTTGAGTCAGCCAAGACACTGAAACTCTGAGACTGTGAAACTTCACATTTCAGTAGGACAAAGACCCAAGGCACAAAGCCAAAGCCACACTGGAGTGGTTGAACAAGAAGAGAATTAATGTTCTTGAGTGGCCCAGTCAAAGTCCAGATTTGAATCCAATCGAAAATTTATGGCGAGACTTGAAGATTGCAGTCCATCGACGATCCCCAACAAACTTATCAGAACTGGAGCAATTTTCCCATGAAGAATGGGCAAAAATGTCACCATCCTACTGTGCAAAGCTAGTAGAGACCTATCCAAAAAGACTCATAGCAGTAATTGCTGCAAAAGGTGCTTCTACCAAGTACTGACTTAAGGGACTGAATACTTATGCAACTAGTACATTTCATTTTGACATTTTCTTTGCAAGTTTTGCTAACATTTAACCTCTTCCTTATATAACAGTGTTCAGTTTAACCACTACAGCTTTCAATAAAAAAAGTTTGTTTGAAAAACTGTGCATAAATTATTTGTAATTCAGCAAAATGTTACGTTATTATTGAATACTTCTGCAAACCAGCAAGCCAGCCTCATTGTATTGTATAGCACTTTGCAATGTTTCGTGAACGGTAAGGCGCTATACAGGTCTACGGTGTTGCTGCAGAGGTTTTTAAAGTGCAAACACTTTGATTGAGCTGCAAGTATTTTTTCCTTCCCAATATGAAGTGGATTCGTGTGAATGCTGTGCTTTTGAGGTTATGTCATGAATAATGCTATTCATTGGCTGATAGACTAGCATCTGTTTAAAATGATATGTAGCCTTTTAATAAAGACTGTAGTTGTGCTAGTACTGCTAAACTAAATACAAGAAACATGCTTTCACACCAGAATATATTTATTGAGTAAAAACATTCTTTTCACATGTATAACCCTCGGTGCTAATCCAAAACAATTCCAATCCTTACACCCCGATGACTCACATGTTTACAATTATAAAACAACAAAACAACACTTTGAATGTTTGTTTTTTTTTCTGTACAAGTAAACAATACAAAAAGTGTTTCACCTGAATTTGATGATCATCAAGAGGAACTGAGGGTGGTGACGTTTCTGTTAAATGATACAAACAGCAGCTTGCCACTGTTTCAAAGTCCAAATACGTCTTTATACAAAGATGGAAATAAGACTCCTATTGCGTAGCAGTTTCACCCATTCCAGATTTGATTAGCCACAGAGTATAGGCAACAAGCGCAGGTGAGTCTGACTAAACTCCTAGCGCAACCAGGATTGGATCAAACGGCTACGCAGTGGGAGTCTTCTTTCCAACACTGTTGTCTCTTACCGGTACTTGCTGGGATAAGAGATCTGTGTACAAAGACTGACGAACACTGATGGTTCTGACCCATGTTTATAACGGCAGGGGGTGATTATTTCTGAGGACACACGGTCTCGGGCACAGTTGCGTGGCAGTAGGTCAGTGCACAAAGGTTTGGCACAGTGTTCTGCATGTGGGTCTGGAGGGTGACTGTTAGGAGTTGTTGGTGCAGCTATAAGGAAAGAACAACACGTTTAATGGGTTGCTCAGACGCCTGGCTACTGAATCATTTCAATGAGACACTTCACTGACAGTAGTTTGGAAACCCAGGTCTGGGTGCAGGGCTCATGTGAGTTTCTAACCCTCCTCGAACCATGCTGTCAGTCAGTGATGCATTTCAATTTCATGACTTTACAGCATTCATGAAAAACATTAAAGTGTTATGAACAGGGCACACACACACACACACACTCTCACAGTCACTAATCCCTAATTCAGATTGATGCTGGACTGAAATGTCATAATCGTGACAAATCCTCCCTTCAAGATAGCTTTAAATCCAATCTCAGTATCGTATAACACATTGAAGCGGAATGCTCATTCGCTCATGACTCCAATCTAGTGTCCAGTGTGATATTTCAGAGCATGGGAACACGCATGCTAACTGCTTGGCTGCTTCTGTGGGCCGCACACCACGTCTTATATCAAATTACCAATTACTTGAGCTCACAACTCTGCCGCCACATGTGACTGCAAATTTAATTTAAAAAGGAACGTTGGTCCCATAACTGACCTGCCACCTGACAATCTCTTCCCAAGTAATCCCTTGTGATATTAAAAGTGGGTATTGTGTGCAAAGCCAGCGACCACGGGGACAAGCTGCAGTGTGTTTACTGAGTGCGGGGCAGTCTCTATACTGCTTGAATTGAATGAATACGGACTGCCAGTATATTGGGGTGTGTTAGCTTCTTATCAAAGCATGGAAGGACACACATACATAATGAAAAGCATAGACTATTACTCCTTACATAACCTTCAGTGATAGAATATGCAGTAATGCTAAAGAAACATGCTGAATTATTTGACAAATGTTTTGACCCTGAAAAAGACTTCTTGTCAAAGCTTTGTATATGCTTATTTTAATATTACTGCAGAAGGCCTTGCTACTTGAAATGGTAAATCGTACACACTGGACACTAACATGTTCACCAGCACAGCTCTGAGGTATTCCAAGTCACTTAGCTTTAGCCCCTTAGGAATGAGGAGTTAAAGCAAATCCTTTTTAAGAATTTAGAATGCCGGAATGCTGTTATTATTCCATTCCAACTTTCTGTGTTCACTCCCCAGAGTGCTATAATCCATAATCTATAATCCGTGCGTGTGAGTGGACTGTGTTTTGCAGTAACCCATAATTATAAGACAAAATACATTCAAACAACCTCTTTCTGTTATCTGAGCGTGCTTGAGTTAGTCAGGGTGCTTTCTCAGCTTGCCGTTGTATGCTTGCTGCTTTTGTTTGTAAGAATTCTGTTTACTGCAGATGCACAGCACTGAGATTTGTTTAAGATATCTCTGCTAGTCTCAACAAGAAGCACAGGAATTTGGCCTCCTATATTTTGGGGGAAAGGTAATTTTAAATATATTTTTTTTTAAACCAGGATTTACCTAAGGACATGTGTGCGTGTGCGTGTGTGTGTGCGTGTGCGTGTGTGTATATATATATATATATATATATATATATATATATATATATATATGTGTGTGTGTGTGTGTGTGTGTGTGTGTGTGTGTATATTGGATTGGATTTCTGTTTAAGTATTATATGCATTTCGTTATTTAGGACACACATGCACACACACACACACACACACACAGTTTTACACTTGCATTTGTCCTGCTTTCCACTCACAACTTTCAAACCCAGCCTGTGATATGTCTGCCTAGTTGACTGACAGATGCACATTGGAACCCCTTTTATAAACTGGATAGCACCCATTCTTGTTATACATGTCTGTGACAAAATGCATCTGTATCGTCACATACAAACAGGTGGGTTTTGCTATTGTGTTGAAGTCGGTCAAAAGTAGCATCTGATACTAATTAAAGTAGCCTCTTTGGACTCCAAAGAGAGTAACAGCCCCTCTGACTGACAAAGCAAGGAATGGGTTTCAGCTTTCAGTAACGTAGCGTCAGTAACGTCAGGAAGCTTTTGCCATGAAGAGGAACCCTTCACTTATCTGACGAATGCATCCCTGCAAGTCAATATTTACACTGGATTTACATGCCGGTGGGAGGTGATTTCAGCAGCTTTTAAAAGTTAATAAATCAAGTTTCCTTTAACCGAAATCTAACGCTGCCACCTCATATACGTATTCATTACGAGATGAAATCCCTGCGTGTCAAGGAGATATTACACTGTTCCCGGTGCACAAGGACCCACATTCAGATTTAGTACCTTGTTACTGTTCCTGTCTTAGTGGTACGGGTTCGATACGCAAGTGGTATATTTTAATATAGGTTTCTAGAGGGTTTAATTGACGTACATTATACTGTACAACACTGTTAACTGATGCAGGATTTGCCTTTCTTTTCAGAATAATATAATTTATAATTTGTATAATTTAATAAATGGACAGCTTATCAAAAAGACTGCTCTGTTTTGCACCAGACCCCAGTCCTCTTCTTCTCTGCAGTAAATGGCATGGAATCTGTACGCAGAATTTGTTTGTTTCAGGAGCACACCCACTGTGCAGTTTAACTGTTCCACTGAACAATCTTATTATAAAGTCCGTCTCACACACACACCCCATCAGGAACTCCTCCTGAAGTCAGGCAAGCTAGTCCACGCAATCCTGGACCAGCACCAGCAGAGCTGCCAGTTCACAGAGGATGGAACCCAATCCACCTTCACTGCAGAGCGGTGTTTGGATCAGAGACATACAAAGAAGGGCTATTGTTAGATTAGCCAGACAGCAAACCAGGAAATGTTGTGGGTGAGCTTTTAAAAGCAAAGCACCGGAGAGCAGGAAAAACTGTAAAAAGAAATAAAATCATTCCCAGAGATTGGATACTGACTTCTTCAAATGAAGAGTTGTGAAACGCTTTCTACAGGCATGAAGTTTGGTGTACAAATTCAATTCAGTTCTCAGCATCCACTCCCTGCTTCCTTCGTCCAGTACAAAAAATAAAGACTTTTTATTTAAAACCTTTTAAAAACAAACAAACAAAAAAAAGTGTTTTTCTTTTCTTCACTGTCTATTATTATTAGGACTTTTCTTTCAAACAGTCACAGCCGGGTACTTCTGCTCGCTGTTCATGCTGTTGGGGGGGTAGGGGGACTGCAGTTGGCGGTACCCTCCTCCCTGCATCCCGTCGTGGAAGGGGGGCGCAGGGGGCATGGCCAGGGCCTCGTGCTGGATGGCGTATCCAAGATACTGGGGGTGCAGGTACTGCCCCTGATGGGGCATGATCTGGGTGGCCTGCTGGCAGTTCAGCACAGAGAAGTTGGTGGGCATGTTGACATAGACGTTGCTCAGACCCCCGTCTGGCGGGAGGCAGCAGTTGGCCTGCGCCCTCACGATGGGCCCTCGGGGCCCTCCGGGCCCCCCGGAGTTGGCGCTGGAGCTGGAGCTGGTAGCGGTGCTGGACTGGCGTGAGGAGGAGCCCCGTGAGGTGCTGGCGCTGGGGATCATAGGGATGGTCTCCATCAGCCGGCTTCCCGCTGGCGCCCGACTCTGCTGGGGCTCCTGCTTGGGGCGCAGGCAACGGCAGCAGCACACCGCCACCAGGGAGCCCAGGATGACAAAGGCAACGAACACGGAGCCCACGATCAGGAAAGGCACGTAGATCGGCACTGCGAGGAGGAAATAAGAGCGAGGTTAGACACAGGGTTGGGACAGTTAAGAGATGTAAGAGATTGCTTACTCAACACATTTCCAGTGGAGGGGCTGGCATTTAACCAGCTATGTTATTAATGTTATTCAAAAAAGACCTCTTGAAGCTATCTTGGTTTCCAGGTGACTAGAAAAGTCCCACCCAAAACAATGCATGAAATAGACATCGCAATACAAGTATTTAAATAAATGGAACATACAAGAGTATTTTTGGTAATTCCAGCTATCATTTCCTCAACTTCCTTCATTATTGCACAGCCGTTTTCAGCCATTCCAGATTACACTTGGAGCCTGTAGTAAAACTTGGAATAGACACAACTGAATGGCAATCATCAGACACGATGGCTGCCCAGTGGTTCTGCTTAGCTCGGAGGAAATTGGGAGCATAAGAAAAAACTTAAGTGAAAGCTTGGCTGGTCAAGTCAGCAAAGAACCAGCAAAGACCCACTCTAGGGCTCCTGTGAAGAATGTGAATTGGATTACACTGCAACAGCAAGATGTCAGTGGTATGGTAATGGGTGACTGTGTGTTGAAAGAGTGCACCAGGGTTAAAAGCAAAAGAATAAGACTTAGTTGTGTTTTGGTCAATCCAGTAAAACAGTAAGAAAACAAGTAAGACAATCTAAAAAGTGTACAATTTACTGCATACACAGTAGCTGCTAACCACAAACAGTGGCGTCAAAACGCGTCGCAATACGCAGACTTGGGATCCCGCACACTGCTCTCCTGTGCCTCACTTTGAATGCAGAATAATTTGTTTGAAATGCTTGACTGCCTATGCCTGACTCCTTTCAGAAATCCTACATGTTAAAAACATTTTCCCCTCCACCCTCGGCAGAAACGGCACGGATGCGGTTACCGTCTGCTCTCCTAGCTTCCCTCTTCTCCTTTTTGAATCCAGCACAATAGGTGCACTTGGGTTCAGCTGTGATAATATTTCAGGATTTGAAAGCCAATACATTAAATGTCAGCGGTTTGAGAACAGGACTGCAGAATTCCTTGGCTTATTTGTTTTTTTTCTATAGCACAACAAATGAGTTGCAAAACTGCATGATGCAAAAATAAAAAGCGAGACAGTCTGCGGCACATTATCTGTTAGCTGCTCTTGCTCTTCATGGGAGACGGAAAGGAGCAGTAAACAGTGGAGCTAAATAATAACATTACAAAAGGGCTTTCATGTGCCTGCCATAAACTGCAAGCAAAAAAATTGACATTTCAATTGCAGCTGAGAATTTGTAAGATGTGGCAGTCACAGCAACCTTCAAATGTCTGCTTGGGTAACAGCGTGCTGTACTTTTACCTGTGTGTGACCACAACAACGATCAGGCACCCTGAATACACCATTTAAACAGTGACCCTTCTCTGAAGTATCCAGAGTTCTGTGACAGTGCTCTCCCACTGGAGATAATTCACATTGAGGTAAGCAGAGAGGCAAGTTTTCAACAGGAACGCCAGTCCTCGTTCGGGGCGGATTTGTTTAGTGTTATGATGGAGTGGACAGTCAGTTTTAGGGGCCTGGCAACCAGGCCATGGGGGGTCCCCACTAGGCTAAGTGAGGTCTATCTGGAGTGATAAACACATTGTTTTAACAGCTATGTAAAAATAATTAGGCCTACTGATCTTTTAGCTTGCATTGTGGATTTTAAAGTGATGCAATTATTTAGACCTCATAGGTAGACCTCATCTTGAATATTGTGTTCAGTTCTGGTCACCTCGCTATAAAAAAGATATTGCTGCTCTAGAAAGAGTGCAAAGAAGAGCGACCAGAATTATTCCGGCCTTAAAAGGCATGTCATATGCAGACAGGCTAAAAGAATTGAATCTGTTCAGTCTTGAACAAAGAAGACTACGTGGCGACCTAATTCAAGCATTCAAAATTCTAAAAGGTATTGACAGTGTCGACCCAAGGGACTTTTTCAGCCTGAAAAAACACTTTTTTACACAGAGAATTGTGAGGGTCTGGAATCAACTCCCCAGTAATGTTGTTGAAGCTGACACCCTGGGATCCTTCAAGAAGCTGCTTGATGAGATTTTGGGATCAATAAGCTACTAACAACCAAACGAGCAAGATGGGCCGAATGGCCTCCTCTCGTTTGTAAACTTTCTTATGTTCTTATGTTCTTATATGTGAAAGTCCTTTTCCAAGCAGCAGTGGAAGGGGTGGGAGGGGCCCATGCCTTTGCCTGGGGCCCAGGAGTCCAGTGCCAGCTCTGGGAGTGCAGAGGAGGTGCAGAACAAGCCCCTCTTTCCTCTGTGAAGTTTCCAGCTCTGATCATGACGTGAGATGGACACTAGGCACCCAGCAAGGTCTCAGAACTGCCCTTGTTTAGTATATTATTGAAATGATCAGGTGCCAGATACCAGGCCCCTGCTCAGTCAGTATGCTTTTTATTTGCAGCTGCTCATGCTGCTAAAGGGGAGGGACAATTGATTTAACAGGGTTTTGATTGCCCAATTAAACAATATAGCACTGTAATTTACTGAGAGGGCTCTGAAAGCAGGACTGGCGTGTAGTGCGAGTTTGGAAACGGATTACAATTTCCACTCTGCATTCAAGCGTTCGCCCGCAGGATCGCTAATTTAGTTTATGGCACGTATTTAGCAGGAGTGCGTGATTAGTGACTGTGTTAGTCTGAAACCGCAATGCATTAATGCATGGCATGTGTGTGCTAATGTCAGTACAGAACCTACTTTTTACAGCCTGTCTTGCTTAAATTATGAAACTGAGATTTTTTTTCATCTGTAATTTACACTCTGAATTCACCTATCTCGTGTCTACTCCTGAACTGCTGTCGCTCGCGTTGCAGCTGCCGCATTCTTTTCAATCAGGCTTCTTGGATATTACAGCAAGAGCGCAAAACAGATGCGGAACCATTTGCAATGTTACTGTGTTTAGAAAACTAAATACGTTGTCTGTTTTAAAGCAAGAGGTGCTGATTTACTTCAGCTAATTAAGTGGTACAATGCGTCTGCTCGAATATTATTATTATTACTGTCACTATTGTAGCAGGAATGATTCGAGTGGTACACTTTTATAATGTAAATTAACTAGTGCCTCGTCTTGACACAATTACAAGTTTGGCAATAGAGTTGCCACCTCAGGAAAAAAAAAAAAAAAACCGAGACACCTGAACAGAAGGGCGGTTGTTAACAGCTGAATCTCTCTAGAAATCCTAGAGATCACATTGATTATACTATTGTAGTACTGACAATCAATCAATTCATAGTGTGAGTCCACTGCAGTAATGTTTATTATCTTGATTTATCTAACTTGTATTCACTTTACGGGCCTGGCATTGCCGTATTGCTGTAGTGGTCTTGTCTGCAAGTATAAATAAGCGTTAGATTAAAAACAGGACAATATTAAAAAAAAAAAAGAGATATGTATCATGCATAAGTGTAGCCGTGGCCCATATAACAGGCAGCCGTGAGAAGAGCTTACCACACTTTTTAAGAAGCTATCTTCCTATCTATACTTTACCTGCTGCATTATCGTTGTCTTTGTCTCCTTTCCCTTGCTCCGTGACTTTCCTGTCGTTTTCACACGTCCCTTGGTCCAGCCGAGCCTCCGTGCTGGAGCAGCAGTACCTGAGGGCGCATTTCCCGCAGCAGATGGTGGCATCTGCACTGTCATAGAGTTCCGGGCACTGGAACCCCTCACGCCAGTTACCCTGCGCATCGAGCCAGCCGTGGCAGTACTCGCCGCTGGCTTTTACATCAATTACTGACAGGAGGAAAGTCAAGACAAGGATAGCGAGCGATGGGTAACTTTCACTCCACATCATTTAAGCGTTGCGGGAGCTGCTAGATTGTGTACAATTATTATTATTTTAAAAGCCGAGTGCCTTTATTTATTAAAACCAAAGGAGCGGGCACCTCCTTGACATTTATGATGTTGTCATTTGTCTAAAATGTGTACAAATAAACACCGCCTTATTAAATATACCGGGTTCTGCAAGTAAATGATAAACAAAACAAAACTCCAAACGTTTCTCTCTGTGCATGTACAGAAGGAGTCACTTTCACACTGCCGGTTTGCAGCCCAGTTAATTCTGCTAGTCTTCTTGCCCTGTGTTTTCTCTCCAAGCTCCAATCAAAAGCGTATTATCAATTATCCTCCGTGCAACACGAAAAGACAGCATGCTGCTTGATTACACCATCCAGTGAAACGCGAACCAGAATCCAAAGAACTGCGTGTCGTTTACGCGGTCCAGCCCCCTTCAAATGCAAACTTTGCCTTCAAACTTCCCAGCAACTGTCTCGAATAGTTTAGCCAAGAAACAGATTTGACACCTATAATCCACTTGCGTTCTCCCGTACTTTTCCGTTCAAAACCTCGAGGTCTGCCCTCTTAACTCCAAGAGAACCAATGCGTTGACACTTAGTACGCAACAAGAGAAATAAAAAAATTAAAATCGCTTTGGTAAATCAACAATGATATCTAAATACACCCCGGCTTCCTCGAGCTGTCCACATCAGAAAGTGCAAATGGCAACCTTTTCTTTCTACCCCGTGCTGCCAGCAGATGTTGTGCTGGTCAGGGTAGTGTCTCCCCGCAGCGATTTGTAACTTTGTGCTTCCACTGCTCGACATGCAAAGTGAGAGTCGCCGCCTCCTCCCTCCCTCTCTCTCTCTCTCTCTCTCTCTCTCTCTCTCTCTCTGAATGAACAGAAGACTGCTTTTCAATAAAGGGCGCTTCATCCAGCCGCGCGGCTGCGCAGTCGGGCAGTCTGCTCTCCCCTCGCTGAATGTAGCGCAGTCAATGCTAACGAGCTTTCTTTGAGACTGCTAACTTGTATCGTGCAGGTTCCTGCGTTCTGTATAAGACTTGGGCCGCGGACGCTTCCTTTCCTCTCTGCAATGTCCTTGAGACCTCTGGAAATAAAAGGCCAGAATCCAGCTACCGTTGCGGCACTCCTGTTTGCAAGCAGCTTACACATACATTAGCAACCACGGGAAAGAGGCTCGCATATGTATGCACACTGATGCATGCCTACATGCACACACACTGATGCATGCCTACATGCACACACACTGATGCATGCCTACATGCCTACATGGGTTTGTTTTTTAGTTTGGTAGTCAGGGGAACACTTTTGTGAAGTAAAGCAGTGTCGGCTTTGAGGAATAACACTGCAACCTGTCAGGTCCCTGTTTGATTTTTCTACTGATGCCATTTTCTTCATGTAAAATGAACGGTAACTATTTGCATGCGCACTATACAGACGGACTAAATAAAAACAGCTTATGCTAATATGGCGCATGGAGGCTACTTCATTTTCTACTATTTCCCATAAAAAATGCAATTCAGTTTTATTAATACATTTAATTGTATCAAAGATTAAAATCCATTGCATCATTAAAACATGTCATTATGACTGTAGCAAAAACGTCATGTCATTTAAAACAAACGAACATTTTACCCATACAAAAAAAGAGAAGTTTCTCTTTAAAGAAATGCAAATTATAATGCGCTTTATTTGAACATATACTGAAAACAAAACAAGCATAGCATTTACAAACATTAAATGATATATCAAACAAAACAAGCATAGCATTTACAAACATTAAATACTATAATTAATCGATACACTTGAACGCCTTTTTCGTTACTTTCCTATTATTTCCTAAGTATATGTATTCCGTACTGTTTTTTTTTTTTTGGTTATGTTTATTCCTTGTGTAACCATCTGCAGTACAGTATCACTTGGGGATCCTCCGAAATGTATCATTCACTATATTACAATGTATCACTTTCAATTCAGCCTTCTGCTCAGACACACGTGATGCCAAGCATGCATTTGACTCCAGCACCACCTAGTGGATGGAAATAGCACTCGAGTTATCAGCGCTTTGAGAGGACCTAGTCTGCAACAGAGAAAAACCAACTGATCACATTCTCAATGATTCAGTCTGCAATGTTAAAAGGGAAGTTTGTTGCCGGCTTTAAAGAACACATTATATAGACAACATGCCAGAGCCTCCAGGAGAATCATGCTTACAGATCAACCAACAGTTACACATGACCTTTTAAATACAGCACACGGCTTTCTGAATTCAATCTCAGCCTCCAAATAACACTGTGTTTAAAGCTTCATGCAGGGAGGCAGGCTGTTTTTATTGTTTGCAAAGGGCATTCCTTCAACAACATGACTAGGTAACCCATTCCATCCCCTCACCACTGTGTGTGAAGAAGAGTCTCCTTCAACAACATGACTAGGTAACCCATTCCATCCCCTCACCACTGTGTGTGAAGAAGAGTCTCCTTCAACAACATGACTAGGTAACCCATTCCATCCCCTCTCCTTCACCACTCTTCCATGTGTGTGAAGAAGAGTCTCCTTCAACAACATGACTAGGTAACCCATTCCATCCCCTCACCACTGTGTGTGAAGAAGAGTCTCCTTCAACAACATGACTAGGTAACCCATTCCATCCCCTCACCACTGTGTGTGAAGAAGAGTCTCCTTCAACAACATGACTAGGTAACCCATTCCATAACCCTCACCACTCACCACTGTGTGAAGAAGAGTCTCCTTCAACAACATGACTAGGTAACCCATTCCATCCCCTCACCACTGTGTGTGAAGAAGAGTCTCCTTCAACAACATGACTAGGTAACCCATTCCATCCCCTCACCACTGTGTGTGAAGAAGAGTCTCCTTCAACAACATGACTAGGTAACCCATTCCATCCCCTCACCACTGTGTGTGAAGAAGAGTCTCCTTCAACAACATGACTAGGTAACCCATTCCATCCCCTCACCGGTGTGTGTATGAAGTATCCTTCCCTCTGTACTATGTCTTTCTCCACTTTATTTCCAAGTGTGTCCAGGCTTCTGTTCTGTACTCTAATCAACACTTGTAACTTCATCTTTCTACTAATTTTCTAAACACATTTGCATGTTGAATCTTCTCGCTCAGCACGACAGAAAACTAGATTTCACTCAAAGCAAGGCAGGACACACTTTATTGTGAAATACAGTTTTTATTAAATTGGTTTACTGCTTCAAGTTGGAAAATACATGTTTACACATACATTCTGATGCATATATATTTCTAGTAAAATGTATATATTTATGTATTTTGGTAATAAAACATTGCGGGCTCTTAGAAAAACAGAACACAAAAAAAACAAAAATACCCATTTAATTTACAAATTCAGAGATCTTTTAACACATACAAACTGAATGATCTTGCAGCAGATACAACACAAAAAGTCTCGTTATTTAAACGTAGAAGCAAAACTGGGAAAGTCAGCCGGGCCACAACAAGACGACCCCACCAATACACTGTAGACACAGACAAACCCAGCAGCTCACACGCACAGGAAAAACAAGAACAAAAGAAAGCACTAACACACTGCAACCTTCGTACCTGAAACTAGACTGGTACCTGCTTCAATAGAGAAAGTGCTGTGAAGAATGACTTTCTAATGGGTCGGACTTTCCTGCCGTCTGAATCGTTTTCATTTTGTTTTAACCTCCGAGGACTTCAAGGTAACAAGCATTTCCTTGCACTCCTTAAAACAAGCACCTACAAAGAAAATGCTACACCCCATACCGCAGCTGTGTTCAAATGCCTCATAAGATCACATGAATGTGATGGGCGAGAGTCAGGCAATCCCTCTTCATCGCCTGTGCCCTTTTTAATCTCCTTAACAAACCACTTCTGTTTTTGGCATGTTTATACAGCAGTGTGTGCCAATAACACATTAAAAAAGGTACACTTTGTAATGAAAAACAAAACATTATCCTAACTTCTCACCCGCATGTCCTGCCTGCTATCAAGCATCCTTCTCATGTCAATTCACAGCTCAGCTGCTGCATGTACTTGCATGTGACCAGCAATCCCTCACGCTTGCATTCAAATGGCATGCCGAACACCAGGGGAAGAAAACCCAATGGTGTAAGCGCTACCGGAATTAGAATTCATTATTATTACATATCCTGCAATACAAAGTAAGGCATCTTTTGTATCACAATTAAAGCAATATCAGCTCATGTTTGCTTTTAAGAATTAAAAAAAAAAATACAACTGGTAATTCTCCAATGAATGCAAACTGTTACACTGACAGATTCAATTAAACACGACTCTAGTACTCCGAGAAAGTCCTGTCACCATAACTGATCCATGCCATCATCACTTAATATCCACAAGTGGCAAAACCTAGTCCCGACTACCAGTCTTTTCAGCTTGAGATTCACGTGGTACATTTTTAGGTAATATTTACCTTCGCCACAGGTAAAAAAAAAAAAAAAATATATATATATATATATAAACAAACAAGTCATCACCTTCACCACTGTGCCCATTTGGCTTTTTTTTTCACATTTAACTTATAAAAATAGATATCTGCGAATGTGACGTCATTGGCTTGTCTACCTCTGCATTCCTTTCAGGATTTCGGGGCGAGTCTTATCTTTTGCCCCTCTTGTTTCCCACGGGGGGTTTCTTGAGCTGCAGCAGCTGCCCCCCTGTCCCGAACCCCGCAGCGGGGGGGTTGGACACCCCAAACGTCAGGCCGGCCGACGCCGTGATGCCGGGGGTGCTGAAGTTGAACCCGGAAGTTGTGCCAGAGCTGCCAAAACCTTGAAGAGAAAAACACAGAAAGAATAATAGAACAGGAAAAGGGCCATCTCCAAGTGTGTGGACTGCATCACTGACCCAGCAGAGTCAGAGTAGAACACAAAGTGCCAATGGAACTCAAATGAGGGAATCACAGAATGCACTTGTGATCCACCAAACATTGCAACAATTCAGAACTTTTAAAAGGTCACACTACCTAAATGGGGTAGCTATGGTCACCAACACATTCGGCACGTAGAGTTTATACTGTATAATCTGCCAGACCACCATGATCATAACTCTGCAACCAGCATGACCGATACCTGATCTAGAATTCTAGAACACAGCTGTGTAGAGTTAATGAAACTAATAACAGTCTCAGTTTTATGTATACCAACCTAGATTTCATGCATTAAAAAAAAAAAGACTTTATACTCTTACAGCAATCATGTGTTTAGGATTTGTTGTAGTAGTTGCTCTACTAGACTCATGCTTATTTATGCATTGCATTTACTAACCTGCACTAAGACTTCCAGAGGGCTTGCTTGCAGATCCAAATCCAAAGGTGGAGCTTCCTGCAGCACCACTTCCAAAGCCAGGGGCGCTGCCAAACGCTAGGAGAGAAACGGGTAGCATTTCAAACACCTGGTACAAAGCTTGCTTCAAAATCATGCATCGCTTCAAGTGAAAGACACTATCTTACACAGCACATAACAGGCTGGGGACAGACCTGCAGACTCACAGGGAGGGGAGGGCTGGTCTAGGTGTTTTAGTCTTTAGAACGGTTCAGTACAGATTGGAAGCTGAAGCACATAGCAATAAGCAGGACAGTGAAAGTGTACTGAAGCCAGTAAATATTAAGTCCTACTACTACAGCTTTAGCGTCTTGTCTGCTACCATTGGCTGGATGAGCTGCTCAGAAGAATAACACATGGATACATTTATTGCACTGGTGTGCATGGCGTTGGTAAAGAGAGAACAGGAAAGTCTCTCTCTCCATTGAGCCTGCCTGGTGTTCACAGACCACTCTCACCATGATTGATACAGTACACGTGGAACTGGAAGAATAAAGAATGCACAAGGTCTTGTCATTCTCTCCTGCCTCCCTGCATCTCTCAGCGCTGGCATTAAAACAAATCATTGTCCCGAACGCAAACCAACCCGGGCAAAATGCTGCGATACATGCTTAGAGTTGAACAGGCTGAACAAATAGTTTAAACAGCTGAGCACCACCACCTACTGGCTATTCTCCTTACAATACATGTAACAACTATGCATTTAGGAGAAGCAATAAGTGTTTTTAATTTGCATCTTCAGACTTACAGAACAAGTGCTCACTGTTGCATGAATGAAGAGTGTTGCTTTGTGGACACCTGTACTTCAAAAACATAATTGTAACTACATTCTTTATACAGGACACTCAGATATTCATACACTGTCCATTATCAACCACTCACACTGCATACTGAGCACCGTTTACAAGTTTACAACTGAATTTCCCATCATGAAAGCACAGCTACAAGATGTAGAAACAATAACCTACCAGCTTTTCAACTCTCATGAAAGCTCACACTAGATACAGTAACGCCATCTGCTGCACAGACAAGTTTATTATGCAACTGCTTTACCTTTAGGGGCCTGAACTCAAATGCGAATGCTTACCATGCTGAACGAACACAGACGGTGCATCTGGCCAGCTGAGATTTCAATACCATGCTGTTCTGTAGGGGGGTTCAGAAGAATCTTTTGTCTAGATGTGGGTAAAACCCGAATCAAGTGCAAAATGCGAGTATGTATGCAGTTCACTGCATGCGATTGAAAGATCAAGACTTTTACCAGCCTTATTGTTGTTTACCAAACTTATTTATTTAGCGATCCACATCTACACTTTAAAAAAACAATGGGCTGAGCTGCATGTAAAGATAAACATGCTTCAAGAAAACGAGTCCGTCAAGGTTAGATTCATTCTATTTTTAAATTTTAATTATTTATTTTTTTAATGAAAAGCTAGGCAGCTGTTAAGGGAAATCTCATAATCTGAATCATAAACCCTGGCTAGAATACTTTTTTGCTCTACACAGTGGCTGCCTTCTCTTCCTTCTGGCAAGAGATTTCGTCTCGGTAAAGCACACATGAATTTTGATTTCTCAGGAGGTGAAGGGACCGCTGGTAAAAAGTAATCAGAATAATCTTTGACATTATCCGAGTGAAGATAGCAACTGCAGAAGAGATGACCAGTTACTACTTGTATCTGAAAAACAACATCTCCTCAACCGACATGTAAAACAAACCTGTCCCATAGAGGTCTGATGGTAGGAGGAATAAAGACAGCTGTCTTTAATGAAAGCTGCTGAGTGCTTCAAAGCCCGACACCTAAACCCCTTCGTACGAAAAGTGGCAACTTTCTTTACAGGTGAATGAGAAAGAAGCTGCAGGCAAGTCCAGGCCACGCTTATTGTAAATCAATGCTGCTTTACTGTCAGCCTTAACCAAGTTTAAACTTTCTCTCCACCTTTTCAGTTCAAATTGCAAACACTCAAATATGGTGTTCTGGTGTGTTTTTAAGGTGTCTGAAAGGAGTGCAGGCTGCCCTTCAGTTCTAGGGGCCTGACACAGAGATATGCAATGTCTTTATATTAGTAAGCACCAGCCCCATCTTGTGCACTGCAGCGATTTGCCAGCCAAAAGAAAAGGAAACTACAGTGGCAGCTAACCAGACAGGGCTGGCTTATATGAAGACATTCTGGCCAATCGAAATGACGACCAAACAAAGCTATGGTATTTTACTGTTATTGCTGACTGCATGCGTGCGTAACACAAAGTGGAGGGGTTTAGAAGAAGCAGGTGCACTGTTAAAGATGAGAAAGGTTAAAATGTACCTCCAAAGCTTGTAGAGCCCAAGCCACTTGACTGCAAGCCAGTGCCCATACCTGAGCCGAAGGGCGTTCCGAAACTAGCCCCCAGAGACGGCTGCGCTCCTGGTACAGAGAAATCAGAAAACCTGCCTTACTCTACAGCTAGCAAAGAAATTACAAGAATAGATCAAATACAAAAGAAGCTTTTAGTAGCAGCAGGCTTGTGATTTGGGATCACAGAATGGGATGTCAGCCTTTAAACTTCACATAAGGAGACAGGCACATACCATTACAAATCAATATGTCTTTCGCACACTTCCCAGTGTGGTGCAAAGCCAACACAGTTTAGTGCACAATGAATAGTTTCTATTGCAAAGAATGCAGTGACCCTGGCATTCATGGAACGAATTGTATATCCGAAAGGGGCTTATTCAAAATAAAAGCCAAGAACAAATGCTTATCCGTGAAGACTATTACTATCTACATATTACATTATACACACACACGCACGCACGCACATGCACTGCACACACACGCACACACGCACTGGATCACTTTCTGTAAGGGTGCCGATATAGGGATTTTATTCAATACACTTAACACCTTGAGCTATAGCTAGGACCAGAACCAACACGATTAATAAACAATGAAAGAGAAAAGAAATTGACATGAAGTTGCAACTTCAACTGAACAAAGTTGTTCCTATAAAAATATATATTTAAAAAAAAAAGCATCAATTTTGTACTTTTGTCCAATTTTGCAAGAAAATTTTACAAAGTCAAAAAGAAACGAGACAAGGGCTTTCTTTAATTGATTTATTGTCAATTTAAAGCAGTTCAATTAATTACATGAGACACGACAGACAGCAGCTTACACAAAATGCCGTGTGCTAAACTCTACTGGACCACAAGTCCAAGTCTGTCAATAATAATAATAATAATAATAATAATAATAATAATAATAATACTCGATTTGGAAGCTTTATGTGCCAAAACTGAATTACAAACACACTTCTCTTTATATGCATCGTTTAAAGGCACACCCTTCTATGCACCCACAAGAAAAGTTAATACATTCACACTTCAAAATCATTGTATCAAGAGAGACAATCTCCCCCTCCTTCAGTTTTTACAGTCTGGTAAAAACAATTTAAAACCTCCTCCTCCCCCCCCCCCCCCACTTTCCTGACCAAAATAAGCTTTAGAGCCCTTCTATGCCAAAAAAACAAACCCTCCAGTGTTTGGGAAACTGTCACCCACATGCTGTTCAAAAATATGGTTTGATAACATAATGGAATCAACTATTAAAATCCCTCCCCAGTCAAGTAACTGTGAACTGAGGTTTTAAACAGCCAAACCCCTAATGTGATTGCAACAAGGCTTCTCTTTGAAATGTTGTGGGCCAGTAAATAATAAATACCACAACATGCCCATAGAACCAGAGCATGGATTAGTCAGCGAGAGTGAGTCTACTAGAATTACAACAGAGTTAGACAGGGCCAGCTTCTAGTACGATAGCGCC
Source organism: Polyodon spathula (assembly GCF_017654505.1). NCBI lineage: Eukaryota > Metazoa > Chordata > Actinopteri > Acipenseriformes > Polyodontidae > Polyodon > Polyodon spathula. The sequence goes on from NC_054542.1 coordinate 7,991,388, forward strand.
CTCTAGCATGCAAAATAATCAAGACAGGTTCATCAAACACCATTAAGTGTTTTCAGAACAATCATAATAATTATAATAATAAAGTCAGTGCGAACCGCATTTGGCTGTTTTGGCATAGAAAAGGGTTTTCCAGTAGGGTTAAGTGCCAGCCTGACCGCTCCTGTTAATCTGTCACATCACAGAGATTTATATACTGTAGCCCTTTGAACCCTAGTATGTCCGAACGATAGAAAAAATGACATTTAAAAAGCCCTCGAAAGGTTTCCTGCAGCACATTGCTGTCCTGTTTCCAGTATTCTTTTTAAAAGCTCTACAAAAATCATCATAATAATAATAATAATAATAATAATAATAATAGCTCTCTCTTTAGTAATTACACATAGAACTGTCAGTGTATACTACTAGAGAAAAAAGATTCACTTTTTTTTTTAACTGCGATTTGATTAAATTAGGTGGAGGAAAATAGATTGAGGTATTTTTTTGTGTTTATTAAAAACAATCCAAAATGTAAATTGCAAAAAATAAAATAAAAAGACATTAGTGTCTGTATGAATAAAAACAAAGCATTCCCTGGGGCATAATGTAAGAGAATGGCATTTCTGTTGAATGGTTTGTAACCATGAAGTAAAAAAGCTGTGTGTTTATAAGTAGTAACGGTTACTGAAATACAGCAGCAGGTTAAAACAAAATGTGGCTAAAAAAAAAAAAAAAAAAAAAAAAAAAACCAACGATCACAAGTAATAATGCAATGTAAAGACACTAACTGAAAGTGTGCCATCTGCACCATTACAATGCGAGGTTAACTGTAGATTGATGGCACCCGCAGAAACTTAACTGAGTGAATCCCAGAATACAGCTGTACAACAAACATGAGAAACACAAGCAGCCTGCAGAATGAAAGAGGATCCAAAACTTCATCACAAAAACAAGACTGGACCCCGAAACTACCGTTAAACCCAACCAGTGCTTTTACTGCCCCTTTCTAACCCGTGCTGGGCGTTTCACGCACGAGACGACATCTTTACACAAGAGGCTGGGATTCTGACAAACCCTTCACAGCGATTGGTTGAAAGCTCATGATTTATAAAAAAATGCAGAAACCCAAGTCACAGCAATGCCACATTTAAAAAAAAACCTGAAAAACACCACGCCCCTGCCTGAAAGGCTGTCTGAGACGAGGCTCTGACAGCGTAAAGGTGGTGGCTTTTTAAAATGAGCCACGACCCAATATCACAAGGTCCGTACCATCTAGAAAACTAAACGTCACCCCGAACACAATGCTGCAAAAACATACCTGGTCCTTTTATGGAGATGCTTCCAAATACTTCAATATGTATTGCTTCTGTTTTTAAGAGCATGGGTTTTGCTTGCTTCATCCCACTACATTGTCAAACCTCTTGCCTTTGTGTTTACATCTCCATTGTTAGATTCAACAAACAAATGGCATAATAAAGCTATAGACATGTCTGGTCTATGGCACTTCGTATTAGAATTCACCGATACTCTATAATTTGCATTGAACTACTCCTTTACAGAATACAGCATAGCAATGATGTGCAACTGTTGTTATGCATTAGTATAATAAGTACTATAGTGTCCTGGTGATGCTGAGGATTGTCTATTCTGCTCCAGTGGCATCCATGTGCCTTTTAGGGGTTAGGAGTCATGCCTTAAACCTCTCGCTGGTTACGTTAAGTAATATCTCACTGGTGCGATTCAAAATTAGAGCTTTTAACAGAGATGTGGGCTGGTTTTCATGCAATAAAATAAAAAAAATGAATCATGCACTAAATTCTGTAAATTTTACTAAATCTATATTAACTTATTTTTTTAAATGACTATGAGGTAAAAGTTGTACAATGTTTGTATAATAATGAATCACAATGTTTGTATAATAATGAATCTCAATTTTATGTATCTATCTTCCTAGTACTATAGTATGCATGCCTGGAAGGACTAGTTGCAATGTAAAAACATCTACCTGACATGCGATTTTATACAGCAGGGTAAAAAAAATAAAACACACATTTAAGAAACTGGGAGATCATTTACCACCAATTACCACGTCACTCTTAGTTTGTGTTTATTTTGGCAGGTGCATTTCTAGTGAGATTTGTTTATCCAGAATGTGATCATCTATCATTCGAAATGACTCTACAGTTCACTTGTCCGGACAGACGTCTGCTTAATCACTATGTATAACCAGTCGCTGAAATGAAAACCTGCATGCCACTTCAGCTTCTATAGCAGCACCCTTAACCACGTCGGAACGGGTTACTTGTTCGGGAGAACCTTTCAAGTCAGGAACATTTTCAAAATCCTCCACAAAAAAGTTTAGACTTCCGTGTGGCTGGTTTAATGCGTTATTTTCAATTGAAAATATAAAATAAAAACAAATATATGTTTTCAGATGAACACGTCGCAGGTGCTTGAAAAAGGTTAAAACCATGAGAAATAAAATCAAGACATCCCCAGTATGATGCCTTCACCCGGCACCTCACTAGCTTTACGTTGCTAATTTACAATCGAGCGTCTGAGGTCACGGGAGCTTGTTAAGCACGCACACCTGCGCTGCCGTTTCAGAACACAGCCACGCACCTCCACTGACAAACTGCAAGCGTGAAGAGGTGGCGCCAGCAAGCACTAGCCTCCCAGCGGCTCCACACGTGCTGCTGCTTCAGTGCAGTGCATGCATTTTAGACTGAAGCTGCAGGCGTGCCCAATATCAAACCAGGAGGTCTATTCATTTACACTGGCACTTTGGAAATCACTTCTGCGTTTTTTATATTTTTTTTATTTAAGAGATTTAAATACATTGTAAAAACCAAAGATAGCAATGGCACACGACAACTGTGATCGATCAGTAGTTTGCTCTCTAGTTTGCTTTCACTTGATTAGTGGATACTATTCTGTCCAATCTGTGAATGCATATATTAGAAGAAGGTGATATGCTACACATACTGTCCCCAGTATGATGCTGTTGTGCATAGGTCTTGGAAGCAACATAAAAAGGTCACATTTAAGGGTACAGAGCGATACAATTAACAAATCCTGACACAGAAAGCTGCTAGGATCAAGTATCAAATGACTTATTGCTGGATCTACCCTGTATAGTCACTCCCTCCATATATAAATATTGAGAATGGCCTTTTTGGCAAACTACCTTGTATAAAAGACTTGCGCGCCCCTCCAAATAGGTGCAGTTATTGGAAGATAAGCTCTAAACATTAAAATGAAGCATTTCTTTCACAACCGAGATCAAGGCTGAGCATGGGAGTCTAGAATAATGACCATGACAGCGACAGATCTGAAATACACCACCTAAAAAGAATCTAAGAGTTTAACATGGTATACTGTTTGAAAGTTCAAAGCGTAGGTTTTGTTAATTATTTATTAATTGTGTATAATAAATACTATATATAAATATATAATATATATAAATATATATATATATATATATATATATATATATATATATATATATATATTTGGAAGTATATATTAATTCTAAGTCATACGTTACAATTTATCCTCATTCATCCTAAGTCCTCGTCGAGGAGCAGCTCTGTGAAACAGACACTTACACATTTTCCAAGCTTTAAAAAAAAAAAAAGGTGGATGTTCTTCGATCCACAGCGATTAAGTCCACTGAAATAGACCCCATAGACTTGCCTTAATTCAGGAAAACCGACAGCGTTTCAATCACCAAAATCCACACCGAGTGGCGAGCCGTTCGTCTTTCTGTAAACTAAGCAATCCTCCTAATTCTCATTGCATTAAAAAAAAAAAAAAAATAAATAAAAATAAGCAGACTGTAAACTGAAGTTCACACAAGCTGAGCGGTTTATTCTCCTAGCTAACTCCCAAGACTACTACTCTATAACTTGAATGCATTCAGACCTGTAGCAGGCTGTTGCTGCTGGGTTAGTGTTGCAGCCATGGCAACGGCTGCTGCATTGGGTATACTGCTGAAAGGAGTGGGGCCGGTGGTGACGCGCGGGGCGGCCCGGTACTTCTTGGTGGCGGCCCGCTTGGACTCGAACACATCTGTGGAGTCTTCCAGGATCACTTTCCGGTAGTCCAGGTATTGATGTTTCAGGTTCTGATGAGAGAGAGACTTTTGTTGGACAGTCTTTCAGACATGCTGTGTAACCCGCTCATGCATGAAATATTGAAAATCACTGAAAAGTGTAAAGTGTAGTCTTAGACACAATACATTGCATTGCTTTTTATAGGGTAGATATGGCACCCGGCTCATAAGAGGCTATCATGCATTTGCATCTTTAATTTGACCCCATATAAAGACTAGAATATTTTTTATTTTTTATCCATCCCCAAAAAGCCTTCAAATCGTGTATGAAGATACAGGCAACAACAATGCTTTCCTGTTAGAAGAGACATTAAACCCACCTTCACGTTTTCATGTGCAGACTGCAGCTGAGCAGCTAGAGCCACAAAGGTCTGGTAGAGTTTCTGTAAGGCTAGAGACAGATCTGCAGGAGGACAAGCACAAAAAACACACTAATGCACAGCTCAACGCTGTACAGCTACAAGTCATGCATCACAATGTATAACACTGCAGCTTGTCACTGAAGTGCTACATCATACCGCTGGGACAAATATTTCAATATTCATGATTATATTGCTTCATATAACAGAATTTATAAAAGGTCTGTATCAAAAAGAGAATGCCAAGAAAACAAACGCATAAATAACAGCTGAAAAAATATACCAAATCGGCAGATAAAAGTGAACAGACGCGTTTCTGAATGCAATGAAAGCACTGCAAGGAGCTACATGGCTTACCTTGAGGCGTGATGTGCGAGCTGCTGGCCTGGGCGGTCAGGTGGTTCTCCAGTTCCTCTATCTGCTGTCGATAGAGCTGCAACTGCACTTCAAACTGCGCAACCAGCACCCGGAAGTAGCTGCCGTTACAAAGAGAGGCACACGCTTCACGCTTACACGTTTTCCAGCTGGTTATGTATTTAATTTTATTTTTTATTTTAAAACACAGAACGAATACACTATGTAACACAATTTTTGTTCCTGGGTAGTAAGTGTTATTTC
>NC_054542.1:7996954-8014770 GCF_017654505.1 Polyodon spathula
ACTGTAGCCTTCATTACATATGTCTATGGCAGTCAACTAGAACAGCAGAGTAGCTCTTGCACTCACAGACAAAACACCTGAACACAGACTCATCACAAAGACAAACACAATATCTGAGCCTGAAGCAATGAGAAGCACTCAGAAGGACTGCAAAGACCATAAAAACATAAGGGAACGGTTAACAAAAATACAAAGAATAAAGAGGCTGCACTTTCTAACACTGCAGTTGCTGGGAGAAGCAGAGCAGATTGTAGTGGTAGATGTATAACTCTCTTATTGCTACAGCAAAGGTTCTTTTAATGTGTATTTCTTTTCAGAGCAGTTCCAATGTGTAAGCCTGGTTTCAGCAGTGGTGTGCTGCGGGCGAGGAAGCAGGTTTCTTGTTTTTCATGTGTTTGAGTGCTGCAGGAGTAGGTACCTGTACAGCTGCTACAGCAGCCACACAATAGTATTTCTCATCACCATAGCAACCTGCACATAGGCCTGCTTTCCACTGCCCACATGCAAATTAGATTAGTTTAAGAAAAATAAGCATCTCCCTTTTTGTGTGTGTGTGTGTGTGTGTGTGTGTGTGTGTATATATAAATATATATATATATATATATATATATATATATATATATATATATATATATATCTATATATAAGCTCTGGAAAAAATTAAGAGACCACTGCAAAATTATCAGTTTCTCTGGTTTTACAAGAAAATGACAACTGGTCAAAATAACAAAAAAGATGCAGTGTTGTCAGACCTCGAATAATGCAAAGAAAATAAGTTCATATTCATTTTTAAACAACACAATACTAATGTTTTAACTTAGGAAGAGTTCAGAAATCAATATTTGGTGGAATAACCCTGATTTTCAAGCACAGCTTTCATGCGTCTTGGCATGCTCTCCACCAGTCTTTCACATTGATGTTGGGTGACTTTATGCCACTCCTGGAGCACTGATTCAAGCAGCTTCTTTTTGGGTGACTTTATGCCACTCCTGGTGCAAAAATTCAAGCAGCTCGGCTTTGTTTGATGGCTTGTGACCATCCATCTTCCTCTTGATCACATTCCAGAGGTATTCAATGGGGTTCAGGTCTGGAGATTGGGCTGGCCATGACAGGGTCTTGATTTGGTGGTCCTCCATCCACACCTTGATTGACCTGGCTGTGTGGCATGGAGCATTGTCCTGCTGGAAAAAACAATTCTCAGAGTTGGGGAACATTGTCAGAGCAGAAGGAAGCAAGTTTTCTTCCAGGACAACTTTGTACTTGGCTTGATTCATGCCAAAGCTGCCCGATTCCAGCCTTGCTGAAGCACCCCCAGATGAGTCCAATTTTCAGCTTTGCCCAACACCTGGTTGTCTAATGGTTAGACGGAGACTTGGAGAGGCCTACAAGCCACAGTGTCTCGCACCCACTGTGAAATGTGGTGGAGGATTGGTGATGATCTGGGGGTGCTTCAGCAAGGCTGGAATCGGGCAGCTTTGGCATGAATCAAGCCAAGTACAAGGTTGTCCTGGAAGAAAACTTGCTTCCTTCTGCTCTGACAATGTTCCCCAACTCTGAGGATTGGTTTTTCCAGCAGGACAATGCTCAAGCCAGGTCAATCAAGGTGTGGATGGAGCACCACCAAATCAAGACCCTGTCATGGCCAGCCCAATCTCCAGACCTGAACCCCATTGAATACCTCTGGAATGTGATCAAGAGGAAGATGGATGGTCACAAGCCATCAAACAAAGCTGAGCTGCTTGAATTTGTGCTCCAGGAGTGGCATAAAGTCACCCAACATCAATGTGAAAGACTGGTGGAGAGCATGCCAAGATGCATGAAAGCTGTACTTGAAAATCAGGGTTATTCCACCAAATATTGATTTCTGAACTCTTCCTAAGTCAAAACATTAGTATTGTGTTGTTTAAAAATGAATATGAACTTATTTTCTTTGCATTATTTGAGGTCTGACAACACTGCATCTTTTTTGTTATTTTGACCAGTTGTCATTTTCTGCAAATAAATGCTCTAAATGACAATATTTTTATTTGGAATTTGGGAGAAATGTTGTCAGTAGTTTATAGAATAAAACAAAAATGTTCATTTTACCTAAACACATACCTATAAATAGTAAAACCAGAGAAACTGATAATTTTGCAGTGGTCTCTTAATTTTTTCCAGAGCTGTATATAAACGATACCTCAGTTCTTCTGTATGTTTTACCAGTCCTTTGCATCTTTTATGATGTCGGGTATTTGAATTTATTAATAACTAATGATGCTGCACACTAGTTAAATAGAAGCTCTGATTACTCTCTGCTGTGCTATATTTCAGTTTCACTGCATTTCTACTAGCAGCTGTAATGGTGAAGCAAGCTAATCTAAAGAAATAGATCTGTGTAAATTACACAGGAGATGCGTTACTTGAGATCTGCTTCAGTGCCATATAAATTGTAGCGCTGACTTCTTATTTCCCTGCAGTCCTCTCTGAAGGAATACAATCCAGGAGTCCGTTTCACAGGCCACGTCTATTTTTACTACTTCGTTTCTATTACATTTTAGTTTCAGACTCGTTTAATTGTTCTGTTTTTACAAACTAGCTTTTTATCTTGGGTTTTCAATATTGTTTTGGTCTCTTTGAATTTTGGTTTTATTACATTTTTTATTAGGCAGTTTTTAATGTAATTGTTTAATGTTCTTTGTGTGTGTGTGTGTGTGTGTGTGTGTGTGTGTGTGTGTGTGTGTGTGTGTGTATGAAGTGCTTTGGGATCCTTGTACTTCTGGGTGCTAAATCTACTTTCCCGACACATATACATTCACTTCAGTGCCTACAATGTAGCCACTTACTGTACTGTCCTCACAAGGCAACATCACTGGAGAGGCACTTTTGAATGTAACAGTTCCTGGTTTATCGTTAAGAATGATTCATTTGGCAATGCTATATAATAATAATAATAATAATAATAATAATAATAATAATAATAACTCATGCCAAGAGCGTGGTGAAACTCGGGAGCTGCTGAAAGTGGAGTTGGTGTTCACTAGAGGGCGCTCTCTCTCTCTTCACTTTGTGCCAGAGCTCAGTCAATTCCCCAGCATAGTGTTAATATAGTATAACAGAGTACGGTACTGTAGTGTATATTTCAAATCACATACTGTATGAGAAAGCAACCAGTCGCTGTTAAAGATTTCTTATAACTCCAATACATCCTATTATCTTGTCTAGATGTCACTCTGTGTACAGAACATACAACAAGTTTAAATACATTATGTTTCATAGTAGGTCAGGACTAGAATCATGGCTGTAACTAGCTATGAGGACACCAAGGTCGTGTCTTAGGTTGTTGGTTTTTTTTTTTTTTTTTTTTTGCATCTTCAATGCTGATGCTCATGTAAATATTCTGGTAAAGTACAAAAAACTCCTTGATTTTCTCTGTTGGTTTGCTGTGTAACAGATGTGGAGGCTGAATAGTCAATACCAAGCAGTATCCTATAAATACCACAGCTATTGCTTGAAATCTAATTTTGACCTTGGCAGAATTTCAGCTCTGGATATCGCCCTGACTACAATCATAGTTTTTTTGCTCTCTAATACCGTAACTTCATATGTGGTGTGTTGGGTGCCTCTTAATTAAAACAGAACTCATGCTGCGCAGTTTGAGCAGCCGGAACCCAAGATTAACGTCATTCCACTCTGTACAGTGCTTATCTAGATATCTGACTTACACATCTGTGAAATCCTGAAATCCATGAAGAAGTGAAGGGCCCTGCTATAGTACAGTGCTTGACGATGTAGTTAAGAGTTCACAACTCTATGTGTTGTCATAACAACAGCTAGGCGCAAACCCTTTTGTTTATGTGTTTGTTGTGTTTTTTTTTTCATAATGGCAGATAATGAAGAAACTGCATTTCATTTTAGGGCTATGTCAGGCATGAAGAAGTTAAACATTTTGAAGGCACCAAACTAATTGACCTTGTCTAAAGAGATTCATAGCACAGCATCTGAAACAGCTGATTCTTCACACTAAATGTTTTCCATCATTAGGCTTGCTCTCAAATTCTCTTTCTGTCTGCTTCAGCAACAGGGTTGAGGCTGGGCTTGAACCAGTGTGCACACACCAGAGCAACAGTGTGAAGGCTGGGCTCATCCCAGTGTGCACACACACCTGCAGAGATGCAAAAGAGACATTCATGCATTTCTGGTTCCAGAGCTTTACCCTCATCTCGTCTCACCGACAGGAGTCAGAATCCATAGCTGCAATGCATCACACAGCACTGCCCACTGCACATCCTATCACCTGCATACTGTTTCATTTTGGGCATGGTACTCGGTTTATCTCATCTCAGTTGCCCTGCTTCGTTGTTTCATTAATATATCTACAGTATAGGGCTGGGGATCTGCCCGTCTCAAGAGCCTAACCCACAGACCCAGTGAGGGATACTGCTCTGGAAGTGTCACTGTGGTGCACTGCCATTGCAGATTCTGCTGAACTGTGTGTGTGAGGCAACAAGGCCATCTGTTATGATCATAAAGAAACCGGTTCCAGGGTGATAGATATTTTTGTACAGCAGTTAAGACACACAAGGTCATCCTTTCTTTTAGATACCCATTTAAAAAAAAAATACTGTTTAAATAAAATAAGCCAATTTATACCTCCTGACCCAAAACTAATTGAGTAGTTAAACCGGCTTCAACAGCACAGTTAATAACGAGCAGTCCAGTAAATCTTCAACAGGCCATGCTTTATCTGAAAGAAGAGATGAGCCACTGTCTCTCTGAGGTCAAATGTTTAGCTGGTGAAAGGAGTCTTTTTTTAAGGAGCGACGTTCCACAGTAACGATCATGATATTGTGGAAGCACGCTGCCTGTATTGCTAATGTAGGCAGGCACATAAAGGGTGGAGGGGGCACACAGTACTCTCATAAAGACCTCCCAGCTGCCCAAGCAGCCAGAAACACTGGGATCATTGATTTCTGAATTATTTAAAATACTGTAGTGCAGTATGCAAAATGCATTTCACTTCCACTTCAAGTGTTCTGTAGCCTGAGCAGGGAAGACAGGTTTGAAAAGAAGAAGATTTGCATTCACCTTGACTGCAGTATAGTTAAGAACATTATTATCCAAATATATTTCACTTTATTAATAGAACCTAAAGTCACATATTTTTATATCTGCAGCCCCTACCATACCCAGACAGAGCTGTCATCTGCACCATACCTTGCAAAAGAATCATGACCTACTTTGCTTGAATGCTAATAGGAACCCAGCTCCTGCCTAAAGGGGTATTTGCAAAATGATTTCTCCAAACTGCATCACTGGTTCTACTCTGAGTTGGAGCTGAAAACAGAACCTGGGCCTGCCTGTTCCTGGTTCACAGATTTACTCCAAACACAGTTTGTGCCTAAATTCACAACTGTACAAAAGTGCATCCTGATTGGATCAGTGGTTCTATTCTGTGACCTTGACATGGAGGTCAAAGGTTTCCAACAGTCCTTGCGTGTCACCTTGTTTGGGTGTGTGACTGTGACTGTCAGGACTTACTTAGCTTGTGAGATGTGGAGCATGCCGGACTGATATACAGACAGACCCAAGGAAGGCATAATAATCTGAAACAGGTCTTTTTTTATTTAACTCTGTTCCCTTTATAAAGTTTATAGACTAATAAATAATATTTTTTTATTAAAATGTTCACAATGTTAGTGATATCCAATAATAATATAATTCGATGCATCTTGGCTGTAATGGACTGCCATTCCCAATGTAGGTCTAATTTTCAGATTTTTTTTGTGGGGTTTTGTTTTCATCAGCCTTTTGTGTTGTAAACTGTACTGCTCAATTAAATCAGGAACTGGGGACTAAGTATTTAAATCTAGGACAGGTTATCTGTACAACACAATCTTTACTGACAAAGCTCATTTTTCATTCAGAGCACGGTGCTGGTTGTCCTTGGGAGAATGATTGGGTTACAAATCTTGCAACTTTATTGCACAGAATATAACCTCTTTGGAAAGTATTCACTATCTGAGTGATAAATCACAGCAGCACAACGATCCTGCCGGTTTCTTGAAAAGCCAAAGCAGTGACTGATGTAATTCCTTAATGGAAACTCTAAATAGAGAGTAGCTTTGACAGCTTTGAGAGGAAATAAGATTGAGCTTGAAAATTATATACTTTATTTTTAAAAAATAATATTTATCAGGAAAATCTCAAAGAGATCTAATATCCAGGTCCACGGTGTCCTACTTGGTAAAGGCACGACAGTGTGGTGTGCAGGGTGAGTCACACAGTCGGGGGAGTGCAGATTCACGTCCTGGTTGTGGAAAGTTGCAGGTCTTCACTAGGGATTCCAGAAGGAGCACGCATTGGTTCTGGAGCTCCTGCACTTTCGGGAGGCTGTTTCGTCTCATCGCGCTACAGTGGACCCTACTGCTCAGGCGCCCTGTGAGTCTGCCCCCAGTTCCTGGGTGGAGGACCCCCACTGACCTTCAGCTCTCTGTTGTGGGTAATTGATGCAGTGAGGGAATTTCAAAATCTAAGTATGTATTGTATGCACACTGATCTTTACTAATACAAGTTTTTGAGGGAGAAGCGGCTGTTCAGGTTAGTTCTCACAGCTTACTGTAAATCATGATTAGAGCTTTTTTTTTCCCCCAAAGTTATTTTCTTCAGAATTGTTCTGGTTAAGAGTAGTTTGATAGGATGTCCTGCACCTTGTCCTGGTTTGTACAACAACCTTGTTGACTAATGTTACTAAAACGATGAGGACAGTGCCTTAGTTAACAAGATCAATTGAAATGGATCACCCCCTAGAGGCTGATGAGTTATTAATACTGACATCAGCATAAGACCCATCCTGACCTCTCCAGTACAGAGCACGCTACAGGATGTTTCCATGTCACGTGACGCTCTCACTGAGATGTACTGTGACACACTCCTTCTATCAGACTAAGCATTAGCAGAGTACAATGTTTTATTCTGTTCTGCATCCCCATGAGTTTAATTAACTGTCCAAACAGCTGTTCATGAAGTGTGACTCAGAAAGACCGGGGAGAATTCTCCCAGCCCATATTCCAAACCTATTCCAGTGTACAGTCTAGATTGAAATCACAGTGATACAGCTCAGCTGCCAATGGAAGTCCAACAAGGATCATCTTGAGATTAAATCCTGATCCTGGTCATCAGGGGGCTCGGGTTTATAGAATGCTATTCGGGTTACTGCCTCCGCTGATGGGCTGATTACACTATTTTACTCTGGGATCTTATAAATCCATAGCCTCCAATCTCATCATTTCAATTTGTTTTTGACATTTCCCTTTTAGTTTCACGGTGTTTGTTGCAATCTTTCGGAGTGGTCCTGGGTTCTGAGGCTCTATTATTGACCGACTATCATTCTTCTCTAAATCAGCATTAACTTGTATTGATTGCAAACACAAGAAAGTTAATTATTAGACATTTGAAGTGACTTAATCTGTAAGAACCAGCCAGGGTCCTAATTAGAAACAAGTGGATTCCTCATGTTATTGTGTACAGTATGAGGCCCCATTCAGGGTGAGGGAATGCCTTGCTGCTTGTACAATAGTTTTGCATTTAGTGGCCCTGCAGAATGCACTGTATTACATGAAGAAGTGTAAGCATGCTATTGCATAAATGCTGCACAGTTTACCTTGTAGTTTGGAAAACAATTGCTTTTATTGCAGCTTTTCATGTTGGTTCATCAGTCTAGCAGGAGACAGTCCGGGTGGAGATTGCTTTGCTTGCACAAGTGACAATATTGACATGATGTATAGTAATAACAGGCTCTGTGAAAAACTGTACAGTACATCTTCTTTCTAATGTCTGGGTTATAAATTCACACTTTCACACCTAGAAAGTGGTGCATTTTGATCACAGAACTCACCCAGTGTAAACTAAAAATGCAAAGTTAGAGCAGCTTCACCTCAATGGCTGATCGCCTGTGCCGGTTCCGCCCCGATAGCAAGGTGACGACCCTGGTGGTCTTGCTGATATAGAGGAGGTCAAGTGTCTTGTAGAAGAACCATTAGATGCTGTTAGCAGGTTCGAAATCAGTTCAGAAACGTATTGATGTGTAACTGCTATTAACTGCCCTTGAAACCAATCAATGAAAACAAACTAGGAATGCACTGATGGGTAATACTCATTCTGTCTGCCTTTTACTGCTAATGGGAGTGCTAGTTTATATTGTGCTGTTAGTTTTGATACGGTACATTAAAAAATAATACATTATATAGGCTGCCACTCAGCCAAAGCATACACTTTACATGAAGTGCCTCTAATTACTGTGTATTTACATAGGAGTTACTTGTTAAATACATGTGTACTTACACAGAGGTACAATATTATTATGAATAGTTACAATGTACTTCATGTGTACATCTGTTTGCACAATATAACCCTAACCCTAACCTTTACAAATGACAAATAACTAGTCGATAAACAAGACACGTACCCATAGCAACAACCAGAAGACATTTTTATTAGTTACATGAAGCATTACACTGAAAAGGAACAATGCATGTGTGCAGTTTGAGAGCTCCAGAGCAGTAAGTCTAAGTCCTTTATGTTCATTAGCATGATGACTCATGAGCTTCAACATGCAGTCAAGCTGAGCGCACAAAGCAATGGAATAAAATACTTTGTTTCTTTTTTCATAAAAATCACATTACATAAAAAAAAAAAAAATAGAATTATTTACACAATGATACTGTAAACAGTGATTAGCCAGTTTGATTTTGTGGCAGTAACAGAGCTATCCTATTGCTATCCATTCCAGTGAGGGTCATGCCCATTTGAGTTACAATACGAACGTGCTGCATTAATCATGCTTTGCTTCTTCAGGCCAGGATGCACAGATGACTTGTCCACTTGAGGATATAAATATGGGGGTTTCAACCATGTCTCTCCTGAAGAAGGTGGAGCTGTGCAGCTTTGATACTCGGTATGATGCCTAACGCCACCTGGTGGCCAGAAAGTATAAATGGCTTATTATTTTAAAGGACTTTACTTAAAAGACTGGCAAGAGTAACTTTAATCAGACTTTTCAGCATGTGGCAATTAAAATTAATACATACAGCAAATTGCCTAGTGGATAGAGACAAGACTGTTTCAACCCACAACAGCCATCCTCAGCTCACAGACCCAGTACATTATCACTATTCAATAGTACCCATTCAGTTTGTAGCTGAGGTTTATTGGACTGTTTTAGTTCGCATGTCCAGTAAAGGAACCCTGGGATATCATTGTATTCATGTATTTATTTCTGTATTTAGTTATTTTTTGTTTCTCATTGTCGCCCCTCCTCACCCCACTCCCCATACGGATGGTGACCCCTCAGTGTGATTGGATTTGGAACAGCCGGCACAGTCTGTCTATACAGCTGCATAAATCTTAGTTCAGCTACGAGTGCAGTTATGGGATTTCTCCAGTCCAGCTCAGCTGGTGCCAACTCCCATCCACATCACAAAGGAAGAGGACTGCCAAGCCAAAAACAGGGACAGGAAACTCATTCTCACAGTGCCAGCATCAATTTAATAATGACAAGCAGATGTTGTAAACTGTGCCTGCTTAAAATTCTCTGCAAAAACTGCATACTGGTTGACCTAACTGGGACCTGGAACACACGTTTACTGGTATCTTACTGGTGGTCCAGCTGCTAATGCATTAACATCTAACCTTGACTGTATGTATAAGAATTCATCCGTTATAAACGTTTCCCACAGTAAAAGCATAGCAGATGTAATAAAGCACAGCAAACGCATGGTAAAGATTAGGTAGGCATTGTAAAGCACATTAATAAACAAGGCAAACCAGGATACATTATGGTAAATGCATAGTATAACCATGGAAAAGGCATGGGGGAAAGAGTAAAATGACTGTGATAAACTTTTATAAGGGATTCCTCATCCCTAAACTGTGGCTGCAGTGCTTTCTCTAGATTATGACATGAGTAGCGTTACCTATGCTGTGGGTACAGCTGAGACAACAACACAGCCATCAGCAATCAATCAAAACCTTCATTTATCCCGTGGGGGTAAATGAAGAACAAACTGTCATTTACAATGATGAGCTGGCAAGAGGCTCCCACCACCACCACAAACAACATTAAACACAGTCAATAAGGAGTAAATAAATAAATAAATAATCAAAAACAGAAAACAGAAAACTCAGCAGCAATATACCACTCTCACCAAGATACCACGCCCACCAAGATACCACACCCACCAAGATACCATTCCCACCAAGATACCACGCCCACCAAGATACCACTCCCACCAAGATACCACTCCCACCAAGATACCACTCCCACCAAGATACCACTCCCACCAAGATACCACTCCCACCAAGATACCACTCCCACCAAGATACCACTCCCACCAAGATACCACCCCAAGATACCACTCCCACCAAGATCCCACCAAGATACCACTCCCACCAAGATACCACAAGATACCACTCCCACCAAGATACCACTCCCACCAAGATACCACTCCCATCCCACCAAGATACCACTCCCACCAAGATACCACTCCCACCAAGATACCACTCCCATCAAGATACCACTCCCATCAAGATACCACTCCCACCAAGATACCACGCCCACCAAGATACCACTCCCACCAAGATACCACTCCCACCAAGATACCACTCCCACCAAGATACCACTCCCACCAAGATACCACTCCCACCCCACAAGATACCACCCCCACCAAGATACCACTCCCACCAAGATACCACGCCCACCAAGATACCACTCCCACCAAGATACCACTCCCACCAAGATACCACTCCCACCAAGATACCACTCCCACCAAGATACCACTCCCACCAAGATACCACTCCCACCAAGATACCACTCCCACCAAGATACCACTCCCACCAAGATACCACCACAAGATACCACTCCCACCAAGATACCACTCCCACCAAGATACCACTCCCACCAAGATACCACTCAAGATACCACTCCCCAAGATACCATCAAGATACCACCAAGATACCACTCCCATCAAGATACCACCAAGATACCACTCCCACCAAGATACCACTCCCACCAAGATACCACTCCCACCAAGATACCACCACAAGATACCACCCACCAAGATACCACGCCCACCAAGATACCACGCCCACCAAGATACCACTCCCCCACCACGCCCACCAAGATACCACTCCCACCAAGATACCACTCCCACCAAGATACCACTCCCACCAAGATACCACTCCCACCAAGATACCACTCCCACCAAGATACCACTCCCACCAAGATACCACTCCCACCAAGATACCACTCCCACCAAGATACCACTCCCACCAAGATACCACTCCCACCAAGATACCACTCCCACCAAGATACCACTCCCACCAAGATACCACGCCCACCAAGATACCACTCCCACCAAGATACCACTCCCACCAAGATACCACTCCCACCAAGAAACCACGCCCACCAAGATACCACCCCCACCAAGAAACCACGCCCACAAGAACCTCAGAGCTCTGTTGGGAATTCTGCTAGAATACACACGTCCAGATGACACACGTGGGCCGTGTTCAGGACATTTAAACAGGTTGTTCTATTGTCAAACCTCCACCGTTCCCCTCACCAAATTACACCCGGAGGTCATCTAAAGCTTAGGCTCAATGTTGACCTAATTTCTCTTTTGGCAGCAAACAGCACACAGATTTGAGCAGCAGAGATTGAAACTGAACACATAGCAGCTAATCAGCTTGCATAATTCAAGCTCTGCCCAAGGCAGGCCGAACCTTCCCCTTTTTATTCAGTCTATTGGAGCCCACAAAATGTGATTGGCTGACCTACTGAGGTAACCATGGAAACCTGAGATGTGAATCACATGACACTCAGGGCTCAGATTCAGACTGAGAAGCACATAGTGTTCACTCGCACTGTACATTGATTATAATAAACTTCTGAAGTTGGGCCTGCATGATAATTTGCATTTTTAAGGAGCACACATTTGATAACACTGTGGAATTACTTTGTTATTTCCATTATTGAGAAATTGTTCCTTTGTCTAATAGCAAGTGTGGTGACTGGCTGAAGCAACTATAAGGAATAAAGCTCTCATGTATTCATACCTCAAAGTTGTCTTATTATAAAATAAATAAATAATGTGTTTTAAAGGCAAAAATAAAGCGCTTAACTTGACAGTAGGTTTAGTTAGAACCCAACAGACACACATTGCAGGGGCAGCCCCACAGGCATTAAAGAAGGGGGGGGTTGTCTGGGTTGCACTGTACTTTCTGTGCTACACCTACCTGTTCAGAGTGCCCTCCATCTCTCGTCGCTTCTCTCTACATGAATGATTAACCATGACTGCCTCCCCTGCACTGTCCCAGATACATCTACCATCTATTTCTGGTCCTGTGCGATTTGTTGTTTCCTCTGTTCTTCCTCTTCCCTCCCTCCGCTGCACTAACGCACTGACCTTGCAGTCTGGGAAGCCTGGAAACACAACATTAGGTGCCACACATCTTCCCTCTTGAACAGTTCTCTCTGTCCTTTGCATTGCTTGCACAGCTACTGTGCATCTCTCCAAAAATGACCTCACACTCCCTTTGGTGATTCAAAAACTGCTCTTATAAGTTTCCCACAGTAAAAGAGCAGCAAAGAGTAATCAAGCATAGTGAAAGCATTGTAAAGAACAGAGAGGCATGGTAAAGCATTGGTAAGCCTTGTAAAGCATGGAAAGGTAAAGTAAAGCATAAGGAAGCATTGTAAAGCACAGAGAGGTCTGGTAAAGCATATTAAAAAACAATGCATGGTAAACTAACCCTTATAAAAGTTTCCCATAGTAAAAGCACAGCACAGTGTAATAAAGCACAGTGAAAGCATGGTAAAGCATAGGTAAGCATTGTAAAGCTCAGAGGTGTGGTAAAGCTGATTAATAACAATGATAAATGCATAGCATACCCATGGGAAAGCATGGCAGAAATTACAGTATGAATTGAATGTGGTGAACTTTTCTAAGGGTGAGAAGACTGCCTCGTCATGTCTCCTCCCTGATGGTATTAGAGTCTAGTCTTCATGCAATAGCAAGAGGACGACACTGATTCTTCACACATATTCCATACTGTCTATTCACACATTCCTTTCCCTCTCTTTCACACTGCATCCAGCAAGCCCTCGGTCTCACCATTGCTTTCCATTGGCATAAGCTACTGATGTTTACTCAGCAACAGTTACTGAAGGTTTTTTAATTTTAAAATATCAGGAAATAAACCACCCATGAGAAGAACAACAACCATAAAACTGATTGGAAAGTAAAGAAAGCGTCTCAGTCCAGCAGGCGAATGTGCTGACAAAGTGCTGATGTGCATTTGCAATAAAGAAAAACAAAGAAACAGCAGCGACTCTCCTGGTGCTACTTTCTAAGCAAGGTCCTCGCTCCAATACCCTCAATTAGACTGGCCAGGGGACTCACCAATCAGAATTAGCATTCTCTTCAGGGTCGTGACCTTTCTAGAACTCAGTTTATAATTCCGTCCTTCAAAACCTCAGGGCACTTCACTTGCAATGCCATTCCTGTGCTGTCCCCTGAACCACAGAGAGTCACTCAGTGCTATCTAACAGAATCCGTGACAGCAGGCTGGAATGCAAACACCACAAGGACAGCAGCTTGCTGGCATCTCTCCGCTCTCAAGAAGGGCGACGTGCTGCTAAAGTACAAGGTTATTATTTTTCTTTCACACAGCGTTTCTGGATGATATTGCCAGCAGCCCTTCTGAGGGAGAGAGAGCGGAGTGCACATGGCACTGGGAGAGCTGGGTGGCACGAGACTCCCTGCGCTGTTTCTCAGGAGAGATTCAGAGCACTGCTTGTGAATATTGTATAGCATCTGTTGAGTGTTCAGCCATTCGTGACATAGATTAAAAATATTCCACACAACAGCAGCGATTCTCACTGTTACAGGGGAAATGGCATCCAGACACTTAGCACCTGAACAAAACAGGGGTGAAAGGAGGTATAACTGCAGGTTTAAATGATTTAATGTTTTTTTTTTGTTGTTTTTTTTAAAACCTTCAGTTGTGTAGAAAGAACAGCAACCTCTTCAAATGAGCTTTCCTGGGTTTTCAAAAATCAGGTCTTCTTTTTCAAAGAGATGGCTTGAATTGTATTATTAGTGCCCATTAAGAATGACTGAGAATATAGGGAGCTCAATGCCATAACAGTGGCTGCTAGTGTGCAGCATGTGGGAAAACAGTTTCCATCCACATACAAATATGAATCAGAACCCACCCCCATTCACTCTGAAACCTGCACAGATCAGACAGTGCAGCACTCCGTGTGTGAGAGAGGATGATTGCGTTCTAACCAGTTCTGCACATTAACTACAAGGAGACAATGCACATAAAGAACAGCTGCCCCTGATTGTTTCAGGACTCCCATCGCATTGTAACAAAGCATTGGAAACACTACAGCCATTCAGAAACGGAGCTCAACGCTCGAGTCAGCAGCTCTGCTGTGGGGAGTCAATGCAGGGCAATGTGTGGGACAGAGAGGGGAAAGCAGGGGAATGTATAACTGAAAGCACAACCCACAGCTCAGAGCGATATACAGGAGCTCTGGTGGTAAAAGGCTTTGTGAAGCATAACGAAGCAGCAGCTACCTTTTAAACCCTTTTTTGTATGGTGCAGAGTTTTATTATTCTTAAGCACAGTGTATGTGGGTCAGCAGCGGGAACATGTTTACCATTACCCACGCTTCTCTACACAGCTACAGCACACTGGTCTCTTCACCCTTGAGAGCGCCATGGCAGTGCCGAGTCAGGGGAGGCGGGGTGAACAGGAAACACAGCTTCGTGTTTTCATTTTATTTGACAGGTGCTTGATATTGAAACTCAGGGTGCTTGATTCTCAAAGGCCCGTGTCTGATCGAGCCTGCAGAACCTCACTGGAACACAAGACCAGCGCCCCAGCGGGCCTGCTGAGCACAGCTTTGCTGTTCTTGTTGTAATTACTCTAAAATCGCTGTTTAATGTATTAGTACTCATGGCTGGTAATCATCCTCTTTATCCCCTTGCCCTGCTTTGAGCTATTAGCAACAGCTGCTTACATTGGCTCCAGACCCCTCCTCCATACAAACTCACAGACACACACACACACACACACACACACTCACGCACACACACACACACACACACACACACACACACACACACACACACACACACACACACACACGCACACACACACGCACACGCACACACACACAGAGCGAAGGTCACTGGTTCACAGAAGTCCTGTTTCCTCAAGGCAGTTAGCTTCCTTAGTGATGGGGAAGAGTACAGGTGGTTCCGTCTTGTACTCAGAACTAAAGAGGAGAACATTCTGCACCTAGAGTTCTAGAACATTCTGCACCTAGAGTTCTAGAACATTCTGCACCTAGAGTTCTAGAACATTCTGCACCTAGAGTTCTAGAGGCCTAGCACCGTTCCATCCTCAGCTGTTATATTTGTCTGTGGAGTGGCTGGGTGCTTAAAAAAAAAAATTCCCTACCTCAAAAGCTTTTAAAATGTTTTTATTAAAGATTGTTTTAAGACCAGATGCAGTTTTTTTGTGGATGCCAATATTAGAAAGTGGATTAGAGGATTATTTAATTTAGATACTGTGTTTCATTGGCATTGGCACTGAGTTAGGGGTCCCACAGCCTCCTATCCGGCTAACAGACTGTAAAAATCTACCTTAAACTAGCCTGAACCTTCAGTACACCCCGTGTGTCTGTGTTTGATGAGTAGATGCTGCATTTGAAAAGAACAGCCTTGATGAAACCCTCTGACAGCTTTCACTATAATTATCTTTTCATTCAAAAACACCTCTTCATTATCTTTAGAGACTTCCTGTAAATCAACGTAGACCAATTCAAGATTTTAAATATTTTTCCAAGTACAAATGTAATGTAAAAAACAAAAAGGGAAACGCATAACCACTGAGGGGAATTCCACAAATGACCCCTAAAGCATCATTCACACTTTTAGCATCATTCGCTCTTTCTTCTGGAAAGAGAACAAAAAACCCGTTACCCTTACAAAGCTAGAAAGCAAACTTTAGCACCGTTAGAAGAGTTAAGAGCCCTTGAATTCAGTTCCTGAGTGAGGGTCATTTCTAGTTTTGGAAACACCAATGAATGCTTTTCTCCTTTCTGAAAGAAACAGTTGCAAATGACACTTCGGTTGCTTTTTGTCATTAATCATAAATTATAGTTTTGAAAAGTCTTAATAAAAATAATTGGAACAGAACAATAAAGCAGTGTTCTTGTGATTAGGAGGCTCTCCCTCAATTATGAGACAAGAAAAAACATAATGAAGGGCTGGGCAGCGTTTCCTGAGGGGCGCATCAGCTGGGGAGACGCGTCTTGATTCCAGATGGTAAGGACTGAGACTACCTGGGGAAACGTCTTCGAATATTCTGCCTCTAATTGGAATCTACTGGAGCTTACATTTCCATTACAGCGGGTTGCTTTATGAGAGAATCACATTTTATAAAAAGGCTTATCATTTTTATTTCACAAAGGGATTTTTATAATGAAATAAAGTAATTCCATATGTGTGTAATGTATCTTTTATTTTACATGAAGTGATTTTTAACACAGCTCTTTTGCTAATACAGCCGCATGCAATGTCTTTGATTGAATAGCGCCTTGAAATATGGCAATAACGCCATAAAGGCTGAAGTTTCCATCTCACAAAGCATTGGGCTATGTAATGCCTTTTACACAATGAGAAGCTGAGAATTAAAGGGACTGAAAAGAAGGCTGCAAGCTTCCCTTTCTCATCTGTGGCTGACTTATGGAATACTACAAACAAAACGTATCTCTGTAAACCAGGTCCATACTGATATGAAAATATATAAATATACTGTATATATTTACCGTGGGATATTAAAATGTACAATACATCTGCCGGTATTATCAGCAGCCTTTGAAAGCATTACAAGTCAAAAGTACAGCAAATACCGTCTATCTATACACCTGTATTGAAAGAGCTGAAGCTGCTTGTAAAATGAGCGGCTGTAAATGATTAGGCACAGTCACAGGTGGCCTCATACAGTGTATGTGTGTTCTAAAGATAAGGTCTAATAAACACGAACTAGTGGAAAGTGGAAAGATGCACACCAGACGATTCTAGATGCAAGTGTGATTCTAGATCTCTCCCTATAGCTAGTGTGGTATCAAATAAGACTTTCGAGTCAAACCAGTGATATGTTACAACAATTAGGCATTATGAGCAACACATAGTGTTAAAGTCACTTCTCTGATCTCTTTTGTCGCATTTGCAAAGCCCAAGGTTGCGGCTGTCTTACCATTAGCTTGGCTTGCACAGGATTTAAGCAACAGATGAAATACTCCCAAAGCACAAGGCATGAAGGATATACCAATCCTGGTAGCTTGGAAAAAAAACAACACAGGTGTTTAATGGCTGTGTGCGGTCTTCTCTACACATTCAGTGGCAGGTGGGACACTGTGATTCTGCAGCTTTCCTGATAATTTGCATTGCGTGAGCCGAGTGCTTTGCAGAGTAATCCCCTGATTTTTGAAAGAATCCAGTTGAAACGAACTCCGCTGTGGGGTTTCATCCACGGAGAAAACCAGGAATATCTACAAAAACAGTGTAACAAAGATTAGAAAAGTATCCTAGCAAATGCTGTTTCATATCAGGAGATTCTGAATGTGCCTTTATGTGGGTAATGTGTTCTGATCCCGGTTCTGTAATCTCTGTTGAGACGTGTTTATGTTGAGAGTCTCTGTGGTCCTTGCATGTTTTTAACCCTCCAAGCATTGTGTACAGGAGCTACTTCCACTT
>NC_054542.1:8015270-8065270 GCF_017654505.1 Polyodon spathula
CTGCTGCAGCAGATGATCGACATCGCCATCGACGGCTTCCTGCTCACCCCCGTCCAGAAGATCTGCAAATACCCCCTGCAGCTGGCAGAGCTACTGAAATACACCACTCCAGAGCACAGGTAAGCACTGCTACACTGCTGAGACAACGGGGCATAAAACCACCCGGGTACTGTAGGGTTCCTGCAATAGCTGCTGTTAGGAAAAAAACATCTCTTTCAAATGTAAATTGCAGTTTCCATAACTGTCGCTTCATCACACCTGAATGAGCGAGTCTCAAGATACACTGCAGTGTAAATAGAAATGTTAGTGACGATAATGAGGCAGCAAAATGAATTTTTAAAAGCCACCTTTATGAAAACATATGAACAGCGTTGAGCAGCAGATGATCAGGGGAGCAGTGGGAATGGGATTGGAAATGGAATGTCACTGCTCCCCTTCTCACTGAATACTACCCTGCCCGTCACATCTCAGTATCTCTGCTGAAAGCCTAGCCTGGATGCAGCTGAGTTATGGCTGGTGTGGCATTTCCTGACTTGTACAGCTTCAAGCAGCACTCTTAAAGTTAGTTTAATTTTCACTTCTTCTGTGGCTTCACGCTTAAATCATGACTGTTTTGAATGCAGTTTTGTGTGATGAATGGGTAAATACACAATGGTAATAGAACAGAGGTATTCTGTGCTCCGCCCGCATGTCACTAAACAACATGTCTTTCCACAGCGACTACGAGAACATCACGGCAGCCTACGAGGCGATGAAGAACGTTGCCTGCCTTATTAACGAGAGGAAGAGGCGTCTGGAAAGCATAGACAAGATTGCACACTGGCAGGTCTCCATCGTGGGCTGGGAGGTGAGTGTCTAGTAAGGGATAAGCATTGTGAAGCACTTATTAAATGCATATGGGGCACACTGAGAGTGTGCTGTTATATACAGTAAATCAGCACACAATAAATGGTAGTTCAGCACTTGAAAGAGCCCTCCTTATAATGCACATGTATTGGAAATATGATATACTTGCTGTAAGAAGAATCCAGGGCTAAAGCTGACGTTTTCAAAGCTTCTCATTGAAATCTTGCATGTCTAAATTTGTAACGGTGGGTAAAACTTGTAAAGAACAAAGTTTTACTGATGAAGGTACAATTTTTTGGTCTAATTGACTTGGCCTTTCCCCTTGTATTTTGATGGAGCACTTTGAAGTTGTGGATGAACAGATGTTAGATGAATGAAATGTGTTCTAGTTCAGTACCCCTTATTTACATATTTAATCCCCAGACTCTTCTGATACACAGCAGTAGGTACTATAGAAACAAGACAAATGTCAACTAATGACTCCAATTAATAATCTGTTAATATCTGGAACTGATCGATTGATCTAGAAAGACAAACAGAACTGTACACAGAAAACTACTAACTAAAAAAAAAAAATCTTTTTTTAGGGTGATGATGTTTTGGGCCGAAGTTCTGAACTGATCCACTCCGGAGAGCTCACCAGAACCTCGAAGCAAGGCAAGACACAGCAGAGGACCTTCTTTCTGTTCGACCACCAGCTCATCTACTGCAAGAAGGACATCCTGAGACGAGACATGTTCTACTACAAGGGACGCATGGACATGGACCAGATGGAGGCTTTGGACGCCGAGGACGGCAAGGACAAAGACTTCAACGTCAACGTGAAGAACGCCTTCAAGCTCCGGAACAGAGCGACGGAGGAAGTGAGCCTGTTCTGCGCCAGGAAGCCGGAGGAGAAGCAGAGGTGGCTGCAGGCCTGTCGAGATGAGCGGAAGAGGGTTCAGGAGGATGAGGAAATGGGTAAGCGACTGTGCAGGATACAGTGTCTGCTGTCTCCTCTGCTTTCAGGAGGAACGGGAAACTCTTTTCATTTTGTGTCACTGTTATATAAAGATAAAGGCATGAGAGAGATTGCTGCTAGACATGCAAAGATAAAGTATCTTGGTTACTATATCGCAGTGGTTATTAATAGGACTGCTGTGTACAGTGCATGTGGCAACTCTGTCTTATTGTGCAGGGATTGTGATGGCCCTGCTGGGACACAGAGATTTGTTTTCTTACAATGTTTAAACTGTGTGCTTTAAACATGGATGACCAGCTACAATAACGACTGTAACATTTAAGCCAAGTGTCTTTTTTAATTCAGTAGCTTTGGTTAAAACAGTTCCCTGTTTATTCCCTCGTGTTGTTACCTCGTCTGTGCTGATGAAACCGTGCTTGAAAGCATTCTTTATTACATCATGTTGCTAGGTTACCAACACTATATACAGTATGAGGAACAACAAACACAACCACCTACCAAGCTGGCTTCATACACTTACCATCGACTCCCATTGAAAACTAGTTTACCAGCAGCAACCAGGCATTAATAGACACACACAGAATCAGGACTTTCCTCCATAACTATAGAAATGCATAAAGAAACTAAAGCAGTCCAGTGAGCAGCATTTCGGCTGGACATGTCTTCAGTGGCAGGGTAAAGCTGCAGATCCTGCTGTGAGTTGCTCTTTGTTTAGTGTGACAGCATGGCATTAAAGCTGCGTTCTCTTTCCCAATGCCAGGAATGGAAATATCAGAGACCCGGAAGAAGCAAGCCATTGTGAATGCCAGACAGTCGAGACGAGGAAAGATGAAAGGTAATGTATCTTTCTGTGCATGTATTAGGAGGTCTCAGTCCCCAGCATGCTGTGCGCTGCACCAGCCTTCCGAGTGCTGGAAGCTTGCACAATCACCCAGGAATTTACACAGTGCAGCCACTAGGTGCTGCTGCTACACTCCACGGGAAGGTTTGCAAGGAAGAAAACTGAGAATGGACTTCAGACCCAGTTCACTGCTTTTTATCTGGGAAATTGCAGTGTGGAGAATAGGAATTTGTGCAGTTATTTTACATAGTGGGATAGCTTATTAAGTGTGAACAGAAGACTTGTGCATGCTACTGTGATATAATTATAGTCTGTGTTATGCTGTATTACATTATTGATCTATCTATATATCTGTATTGTGTAATACACACACACACACAAACACATATATATATAGTATTGGAATATTTTCATAATGCCTTCCTATGCTAGTGAAGGCTACAAAATGCCACTACACATTATTAAAAACAATATTCTCAGAAGCCGATTTATCTCCAATTGGTTTTACATATTATATGGTCAAAATAATCAACTAAAGCGATTGGCTCAAAATTAATGGTGTATTCACTATTCTTCTGCTTCTTTAGGTATGAGCTACAATGGCTGCCCAGTGCCCCCCCCGCACCAGTCCCTGCACCCCCTCCACCAGCGCCACGTCACCGTGCCAACCAGCCTCCCCCAGCAGCAGGTCTTCTCCCTGGCCGAACCCAAGCGCAAGCACGGCCCCTTCTGGCAGACCTTCACCAAGCTCACGGCCTTCAAGAAGTGAGGAGGAGGAGTCGGGGGCGGGACACCCCCCCAGGGGCGGGGCTCTTTCTACATGAAGGCAGGGTCCAGCATCGGCCTGTGGGACTCCACCCGCGGCTCACTCACAGGTGCGAAGGACAAAGCCTTTGCCTCCGATAGCTGTCGATTTGAAGCCAGGAGCAGAACTCCAGTATAAAGCTTTACAAAAGAAAAAGTGCTTGGAAGTAAACTTTCACTCGTGTACTTTTAAAGTGTGCTAATGATGAGCAATGTAAATATATATGTATATATGTAATATACAGAGGACTGTATGTATGCTGTGCTGAGCAAAGCTTACACGTGTCTTATATGTACTACCGCCGTATCTTCCTTTAAAGGCTGGCTCCTTTTTAGAGCTCTTGAATAGAATCCAGCCCATTTCAACCTGTCCCCAAGTTCAAACGAGAAGCACAGTTCAGAGGACTGCAAGCATGTATGGACTTTCCTGTAAGCACAGATTCATGACGTTTTCACAGGAGACATTCCCATATGGTACAATGGGGCCAAACCTACCCCACCCCCCATCACTCTTGCAGACATTAATATGTACAGGGGGTATGATGACAGGACGTGCATTTGACTGAGGATTCACAGTTGAGTTCTGGACTGCAAAACAGCATTTTATTTTTGTCCGTAATGTTGTTGTTTTTTTCTAATAACAAAGCCTTACTGTATTTTTTTGTAGTCTGTATTAAATGCAGCATTTCTTTTGATGTATAACTTGTGGCATTTGACTGCGCCTGGTGTATTGAAGCAAATGAAGAAAGCATCCCTCTAGTCAGGTTGACGACGGCCTGTACAAACTACTGTTGTTGTTGTTGTTGTGATTTTTAGGCCGAGTTCAAGGAGTGTAACGGAAACCCTTGTGACCTGCAGACGGGAGGCCCATGGCCCCTTCTTACTTAACTCTCTTATTTTATCCTCACAGTTTTGTGAAAGTGAAAAGGGATGTTTTAAAGCTTTAAAGGTTCAAACAAGTGCTTATGTACCCTTTTCCAGAAAGCCTGCGGTCTCGGGTTGAGTCGGTAGCCGCTCCCTCAGTGTCACTGTTGACGAGCACATCTTTGTGATGCAGCTATGTACAATGATCAGCTGAATTGGACCCCTCTAGTAGTTTTCTTGCTACCTCTCTGAAGAGTCTAGTTTAGGCAGCGCACACTGTATTCTCAAGGTTCAATCTTATTTTTTTTAAAGGCAGAATTATTGCTCATCGATTTGGAGTACTCCAGAACAAATGTCAGAACCACGTACCGAACTGCCTGGGGTCTGTTGGTAGCTGCGTTTTATAGTTGGAGCTGTTTTTAAGTATTAACTACACTGTATGAGTCTGTAAGACTATAGGGGACCTGTACTTGCATGTGTTTTATCAGATACAAACATGGTGCAATTTATTTTTTGGAGCGTTTTGAAGAGTGAAGTGCTTCCTCAGCAGTAGATGAAACCACTGCTCAGGCTGATGGTCAGGTGTAGCCATGCCTTGCCTTTGCTGATTAACACAGGCACTGCTCAGAAACACATGGGCTGTGTTACAACGTACTGCTGCAGATGATGGCTGCATGTACACCTTTACTGTGTGCTCTTGGCTCTTAAATGGCTGTGTATTGCTCTGCTTTTTTACAGTGCCTAGAGCACTCATTGCAGTGCCCTCAGAGGGGTGAAATGTCACTGCAGATGTTAAATTGCTCTGACATCGTTGCAGGAAATGTAGCCTGTTGCTCAAGTTCAGGATCTCATCATAAGAAGAACAAGGTGCTAATAAAGCCACTGCATTCTCCTTTTTTTTTTTTTTTTAGCAGTGGAGCTTGCTGTAAATTGCCAACCCTGTTTTTGTTTGTATTTATTTTGTTCCATGCCTGTGTGCTTGCGCAGTGTGCTGCGAGTTCAGTTTGATCTGACGTGGAGTCAGTGCTGTGTGTTAAACTATGGAGGGGTGCAGCTTCTTGAATAGCACAGTGACTCCTAGTGGTTTAAGAGAATACCTTGCAAGCTGTGCTGTGTATGGTTAGTCATGAACGACCTTTGTAAGCCAAAGGGCAGTTGCCATGGAAACTCCTTTACGGCCATGACCCTTCTATTTTGATATTTCTGGCATCCAGTTTAAAAGTACCTCTGGAATATTATGTAGTATATCTATACATATATAACATTGTTGTGTAAATATTATGAATTTGTATGTCTTTATTTGATATATTTTGTCATGGCCGGATTATCTTTTTTCTTTTTGTGTGTGTGTTTTTGTGACAAACTGACTATTTGTACGTGCAAATGCATTTTGACAGTCTTGTATGTGTAGCTAAGCATGCACGAGTGGCTGGCATGATAAAGGAAGAGGCTTCAGAGCCCTGTGAGCAGTCTGTCCACAGCTGAAGCATGCATTGTACAGTTATTGTGACTGTGTCTATTTATGAAGACCATCCTGTTTCCTGTCTTTGGAATCAAAATAATCTATTTTGTTGAAATAAATACCATCCTTATTCAATTCAAGAGCTGAATTGTTTCTTTCTTTTTTTTTAAAACAAATACTGGTGCTTGATAATTATGTGATAACATGGACTGTGCCAGAGTGTGTATTAACAGCAGCTTTAAAGACCATTTCTTTCCACAGTAGTGAACCATTGACAATTACCAATTTGTTACAATGTAATTGCAATGGCTATTCATGCCCTGAGAGAGGCGAGGCCTGTCAGCGGCCAAGTCCCCAAGGTAGGGTGGTGAGAGGCCCCAGAGGTGCTGGAGGGGAGGAGGAGGGAAAGCAAGACAACACAGGTAATGCTCTGCCAGAGGATAGCTTAAAAATCAAATTCATTTTGACAGATTTATTTCATACGTTTTTAGATACTTAACTGTGATCGGATACCCCACGTATACTGTGATATCTGCGGTGACTTCACTGTGCAGATGTCACATACACTGTATATACATTGAATTGGGCAATTAAGCTAATTTTGCAGCGCTTCCAAGAAAGTGACCTGCAGTAGTGCTGGGTCTCTCTGACTAAATTACGTTTGACAACAAAAGATAACCCCAATGAAAACACCAGGGGCACTATCTTCTTCTCCTGTGTTCCCTTACCCTCCCTCTGTTCTTGAAGAAGCTGGCTGTGTTTTGTTGCAATGGAGGTACAGTCCAGCAGGCACTGTGAGTCCCATTACCTCTGTTATTTGATCTGACCCATTCTCAGGAAGTCCCAGCACATGAACTCTGTTCAACAGGGCTGTCCAATCACCGTCCTGGAGGGCTATTCCATTCCAGGGTTAACAGGTACAAATATATAATTAACTACTGCAGGGTCTGGATGGAGGTTTAGTTGGTTAAATTAAACCATTTAGAACAGGGTTAGAAGGACTTTGCACAACCCTGCAGTATACTGAATCTGTTCAGCAATCCTAGATGTGCACTTGTTAATTGATTTGAATTCCTCACAGCACAGGGTCGTTTTCACATTTGCTAGTCAGTTATTTTTTATACAGAAGTCTAAAGTCAAGGACTTTAACTGTAGCCAGACTTCAGACAGGACACATGCATGGTGGACTGGCACACATTCTGTTATCGAACTTCTGTTCTTCACAATGACCTACTTCACGATACAGAATGAAAGATGTCCAGCTCCAGTGTAACAGGCTGCCGGTACCACATACTCCCGAGGGCTTGCACTTCCACCGTTTCCACCACAAAATGGCACTCAAACAAAACTTTGTAATGGTCTGAGATGCAGTGTGGTGGCACTCTCCACCTTTCTGTGTATTGTTGATGAGGCTTTCCTTTTCCCTTGTACACCTGCATATACATATTGCTGTGCTTTTAATTGTTGTTTTGTGTGTGCTTATTTTCTTTTTACAAGCTGGTTTAAAGACGTGTTTCTTCCGTTCATAACGACTTCTGTATCGAGGTCTTCCGTTATTACAAGTTGAACGCAATGAGGTTCCAGAGCAATCCCTTTAAATTAGCTCGGAATGTTTCATCATGGCCCATTAACCACACTTCACCCTTCATTTCTCTTTGCTTGTGTACAGACTTCAGGCTTTCTTAATATCCAATACTGAATACGCACTGGCACTAAGGAATTCCCACACTACGTTTCCTCTCAATGGGATGAGCAATTCTCCACATCAAGACAGTAAACACATCTAAACAGACCCCACCTCGTCTCTATATTCCTGTCTCCAGACGGGCACTGTGGCTCTAGAGGTGCAATATGTATGTTCTTTTCGTCAGTTTGAGCTTCTACATGTGTGTATCTTCCAACAAGTATTGGGACAGATGATGATGGGGATGATGCATTCCTGGCCTGTTTAACCCCACATAGACCCCTTGCTTACTAAACATCTTGGAAACCCTTAATAAATACCCCTTCAAATATATGCACTCTCACAACATAATGGCTCGGTATGTTTCAATCAAATCAAAATGCAAATGCTTTTTGCATGAATTTATATTGCACTGAAACCCCTGTTCCCTACTCAAAGTAAATTGAATTGGACCCTTCAGTTGGTAATTTTAAATCGGAAGAATCTGCAACGTGGGACAGAAGTGGTTAAAGCCAACTGCTGATGCCAAATATTCATGTGCTGCTGTCTCTTATATATCAACGCTGCAATCACTAACCACACTCCTGAAGAAGCAGGGAAACGAGCTCCAGCGTGCTCTTATACCAAAGAAAGAAGAGAGGTGAGACAATGTTACCTTTTCCTAACACACATATACACCAGTTCATGTTCTTCAGTGATTTAAAATGTTTGTTTAAAACTGTCTAAATGGCTGTTCCATCACTGGTTATTGCTGGGGACTTTCCTACAAATATGCATGCTGGTTCTGTAGTCTGCAGAATATAAAAAATACCCTTCAATAGACTTCATATACAGTATATCTTCTCAAATCAAATTATATATATATATTGTTAAAGTTGATCACCATAAAGTAAAGGGGTAGAACTTAAAGCACTTGGTTTATCAAGGTATTTGCACCCAATATTGTGAAAGGAAAATCAAACTGTTAATGTTATAAAACTGGTACCAAACCATTTAAGCACACTTTGTTTTTATTTTACTGTCTGAAAAAAAGAATGATGCAAATAGCATTGACACTGATAAGTCCAGCCAGACATGCATATACATATAAAATATAAAACCTGTTTTTATTTGGAGATCAAATTAGTGCAGAGATGTCCCCAACAGAGCGCAGCTGTATTAGCTGTGTCTGAACTCCTCAGATACACCTGCACTGTACTTAGCCAGGTATCTGTCTCCCTCTCTCTGCTAGACCATGCAGGGGCTCCCACTGTCCACAATGACCTCTGTGTTGGTGCTGCTGATCGGGCAGGTGAGTGCTGATGAAGTGACGAGACGGGACGGCTGCCTGTCGGGACACCCTGGAATTCCAGGGGACCCCGGCCACAACGGGATACCAGGACGGGATGGGCGAGACGGATGGAAAGGAGACAAGGGAGACTCAGGTACTGTAACCAAACTATAGACACACCTTCCAGAACACAGTGCTTTAAGTGCTGTTAACAGAGACTCAGGTACTGTACCAGACCACAGACACGCCTTCCAGAACACAGTGCTTTAAGTGCTGTTAACAGAGACTCAGGTACTGTACCAGACCACAGACACGCCTTCCAGAACACAGTGCTTTAAGTGCTGTTAACAGAGACTCAGGTACTGTACCAGACCACAGACACGCCTTCCAGAACACAGTGCTTTAAGTGCTGTTAACTCCTAATTGTCTGAGTCGTGTGTTCTCAGACTGCACATGTCAGCTGTTTTCGATTGGTACCTATTCTTACTTAATGTGAGCACAATTAAATGAGAAGCTCAAAAACTACCCTTGTGCTGTGTCCCCACTAGGGGGAGCCATGATGTCTGAATCCACCCTGTTAGGGAACTGCATTTCATAGGTGCCAGGGTGCAAGCAGTAACAATAATACTGTTCTTAAGGACCATAGGGCAGAGGTGGCATGTGCCACCCCCTCTTTAATCAAGGGGGTAGGGGGGTGGAGTTGGGCGACTGTGTATTTTGCTCGTCCGCTTTTTTTGCTTTTTTGTATTTGCACTGTTATTCAATGTTTTGTTATGGTTTGGCATTTAAACGGTTTAAAATGAAAAAAAGTGGAACGGCATTCAGATGACTACAGAAGGCCGACATTAATAATAAAAAATAAAAACACACACACCAGTCCCTACATAAACATTGGTTTGACCCCCGGTCCGCGCTGTAGTAATATCCAGCTCTATCTAATGTTAGTAGTGCTGTGAATGCAACAGAACCCAAAGTTATAATTATTTATAGGCAGGGCTACGCGTTTAAGTTCAACGCCAATCCTTAATAAAATGTTGTTCCTGTTATTAAGCAGGAGTATAATCGGAAGCAGGGGTGTTTAAAAAAAACAGGAGCCAGTTTTCACTTTAGTGAAGTAGGCTACAATATTTTTTTCATTCAAAACTTGTTTATTGAGATAAATGTTCAGCTTTTATATTGAAGCTTATTGTGTACTACTCATTCAATCAATCAAAGTAGTGTAGGAATTTGCTTGTATCGTTCAAGATTTTTTCCAAATCAAGTAAGCTTATTTGTGTATAAAAACGTCCTTCTTTCACACAATGTCATCTTTATGGCTCTCAGCTGAAATGGTAAAGTGATTAAATACCCCTGGCAGTGGACTGTCTCTGTTTAGCACACCAAAGAACTTGCAGAATGGATAAAACTGTGTTGAGAATTTTAAGAAAACTCATTTGAGAGCAAAACATTTTATGGCATTTTTAGTTTTTGTAGCTGAAGAAGTGCCGGGGCTATGCCTCGTCATTCCCAGAGGTGCCGGGGCGATGCCTTGTCATTCCCAGAGGTGCCGGGGCTATGCCTCGTCATTCCCAGAGGTGCCGGGGCGATGCCTCGTCATTCCCAGAGGTGCCAGGACTATGCCTCGTCATTCCCAGAGGTGCCGGGGCGATGCCTCGTCATTCCCAGAGGTGCCGGGGCGATGCCTTGTCATTCCCAGAGGTGCCTTGGCTATGCCTCGTCATTCCCAGAGGTGCCAGGGCGATGCCTCGTCATTCCCAGAGGTGCCGGGACTATGCTTTGTCATTCCCAGAGGTGTCAGGACTATGCCTTGTCATTCCCAGAAGTGCCGGGGAGATGCATTGTCATTCCCAGAGGTGCTCATAGGCTGTAGCAGTGATTACAACATGTTGCTCTTGTAAATTGTAAAGAACGATATATAATAACATTTCTGCTTGTGTTTGATAGGTGAGCTGGGTGCTTGTGGTCCCCCTGGCAATGATGGCTCGAAGGGAGATAAAGGAGACCCAGGTAAGGCAGTAAACTGCCACGTGAGGGGATGGAAGAGTAGCAAGCATAGCTAGAGCATCAGAAATACAGCACACAGTGAGCACACACAAGAAGCACAATTCACACCTCCTGCTCTTTGCAGAAAACATGCTCCTGGATTTCAAATTGTAGTCTCTGGAAAAGTCATATGAGCTACAAACAACTTGCTTACAAAGGTGTCAAAGGGGGGAAGGCAGGAGTTTCAGTTACCTACAAGCACACAGGAAGCACAGCTTCACAATCCATGTGCTCTTGTATTCACTTCACACCAGGGGGGAGATTATTCCAGTCTTAGGGGCCAGCAAAAGCTTTCCTACCAATAGTTCTTCCTACTGTTGGGATTTTCAAGTATTTATTATCACTGACATTTCTTAAAGAATAATTAATAATGTGCAGTAATACAATATAATGCATGGGACCTGAGTAGCAGCAAGATAAAAACATGAAAAGGGAGACAACTGCTCAATAAGCTTGACTCAGAGATACAGTACCAAGGGTGTCCATGCCAGAGTACCGGGTTCCACTTCTGTGCAGATAGATCTACTGTACTTTCTCCTGTATCTAATCAATGCATTTCAGAGTTATTGAGTCTCGTGTGAGACTTGCACTCAATGAAACTGAAGTCCTGGTCAGTCCTCTTCAGTGCAGTGCTTACCTTACCGAGCGAGGGAAGCTGTGATTGTCTTTGATTTCCTTTCAGGCCTTCCAGGCCTTTCTGGTGTCAAAGGGAGGTGAGGCGAGACGGCCGAGAGGGGAGCCCCTGGAAAGTTGGGCCCCCAGGGGGTTCCTGGGCCTGTGGGCAGTACAGGACAAAAAGGGGAGCTTGGGCTTCCAGGGCCACAGGGGCCTAAGGGAGAAGTGGGCCCCCGGGGGCCACAGGGGCTGCAGGGAGTGGTCGGCCCCCAAGGAGAGATTGGGTACCCCGGGCCTATAGGGCCTACTGGCATAGAAGGGCCGAAGGGTGAGATAGGGGTCCCGGGTCACAAAGGCAACATTGGGCACCAAGGCGAGAAAGGGGATCGAGGAGAGGTAGGAGAGAAGGGAGCTGCCAGAGACATGCCCACCGTTTATCGTAGTGCCTTCTCTGCTGGCCTGACCGACCTCTCCAAGTTCCCTCCTGCCAACGCTCCCATCAAGTTCGACAAGATCATCTACAACCGGCAGGGCCACTACGAGCCCTCGACGGGCGTGTTCACATGCGTGTTCCCGGGGACCTATTACTTCACCTACCACATCACCGTGTACACGAGGAGCGTGAAGGTGGCGCTGGTGAAGAGCGGCACACGAGTGCTGCACACGGCCAACATGTACCAGAGCAGCGAGGACCAGGCCTCGGGGGGCGCCGTGCTGCAGCTCAGGGATGGGGACACGGTGTGGCTGCAGGTCATCGGAGGGGAGTTCTCCAATGGACTATTCGCCGACGAGGATGACGACACCACCTTCACAGGCTTCCTGCTGTTTGCAGATTGAGACAAGGGAGAGGGGGTGGGGGGGATACCAGCTGAGGCGGCTCCAAATATCTAAATACGAGCGTTCAACTCTGCCAGTCCTACTCTGTGCCAACTCTCTCTCTACCCCTCTCTCTCTCTGTCTCTCTATACCCCCTCCCTCTCTACCTTTTTCTCTACCACTCTATCTCTACTACTCTATATCTCTCTACCTCTCTCTCTACCTCTTTTTCTACCTCTCTACCCCCTCTCTCTACCTCTACACCTCTCTCTCTGTCTCTCTATACCCCCTCTATCTACCTCTACACCTCTCTCTCTGTCTCTCTATACCCCCTCTCTCTATCTCTCTACCTCTCTACCCCCCTTTCTCTGTCTCTCTATACCCCCTCTCTCTACCTCTCTCTACCTCTCTACCCCTCTCTGCCTCTCTACCTCTCTACACCTCTCTTTCTGTCTCTCTATACCCCCTCTCTCTATTTCTCTACCTCTCTACCCCCCTCTCTCTGTCTCTCTATACCCCCTCTTTCTACCTCTCTGTGTCTCTCTACCTCTATACACCTCTCTGTCTCTCTCTACCCCCTCTCTCTACCCCTCTCTCTCTCCCTCTCTGCCTCTCTGCCTCTCTCTCTCTCTCTCTCTCTCTCTCTCTCTCTCTCTCTCTCTCTCTCTCTCTCTCTCAATATAAGAACACAGTGACACAGACATTTCTGAGGTGCTTCCAATAATAAAAGGATGCATTGTCTTCCAGGTTCAGTCCAGGTTAAGTCTGTGAATCCATAAGCTTTCCTGTTTATCTAACACATTAGGATTCAAATCTTAATTTTAGCAAGGCTATGGTTTTGAGAGTTGCAGTGCTTTGCAAAAGGTTGATCCAGCTTGCTGGTAATTGTAGCAGGCTTCTCTATATACTGTAGGTAGAGTAGGCTGGGCTGGTGAAGTTGAAAGTTCACACTGTCACGTGATTTGAAGGGAATGACACTTGAATCTATTTAGTCTTTAAGAGTTTGTTTTAGTTTTTAACATTACAGTTTATCTTCCTCTCAAAATAATGGCACAACGACCTTGATAACCACTGCCCCAGTACTATATATGTATATTACTGTATATATATATATATATATATATATATATATATATATATATATATATATATATATATATATATATATATATCAACAGAACACACTGGGTTTACTATACACAATGGCACTGCAGAAACTGTATTATGTGATCTTGCACATACTTATATGCAACATACTGTACAAAGTGCACATGTTGCAGTATGATGCATTCTGAGCACATACACAGTCTTCAGTCTCTCTTTGTCTTAATCTTTGTATTGTCACCAGTGTTGCAAATAAAGTTATCAAAAGAACGAATCAGAGTTCTTAATTAAAGCATTAAACTGAACAACTTGGCTCCACACGATTAGGGATGCAGTGATGATAGAACGAAACTGTTGAGAGGCAGGAAATGGGTTTAATACCTTAGCACTGGCTGTTGTACTGGAATCACAACACTCTAGGGTTCAAGAATCCTGGCTTTGAACTCTGAAAGAACACCATTTGCAAATCAATGCTTAACCAGAAAGCCCTGTTGTTGACAATAATTCTTTCAAAAATGAGAGAAAAAAAAGATATTGGGCAGTTAGCCAGATGCTATCCGGTAAAACCTGTTCACATGGTTTTGACCTCTCTTTAATTATTAAAGCATTCCCCTAACCAGCTGAAGCAACCTGTCTGAAATATTCATTAACTTCCAGCCCAGCAGCTAAACGACCCTTTCAAAAACAGAACAGCGCCACTGCTATCTATCATAAAAACAGAGCAGTGTCACTGCTATCTATCATACAAACAGAGCAGTGCCACTGCTATCTATCATACAAACAGAGCAGTGCCACTGCTATCTATCATACAAACAGAGCAGTGTCACTGCTATCTGTCATACAAACAGAGCAGTGTCACTGCTATCCGTCATACAAACAGAGCAGTGTCACTGCTATCTATCATACAAACAGAGCAGTGTCACTGCTATCTATCATACAAACAGAGCAGTGTCACTGCTATCTATCATACAAACAGAGCAGTATCATTGCTATATCATACAAACAGAGCAGTCTCAATGCTATCTGTCATACAAACAGAGCAGTGTCACTGCAATCTATCATACAAACAGTGCAGTGTCACTGCAATCTATCATACAAACAGAGCAGTGTCACTGCTATCCGTCATACAAAGCAGTGTCACTGCAATCTATCATACAAACAGAGCAGTGTCACTGCAATCTATCATACAAACAGAGCAGTGTCACTGCAATCTATCATACAAACAGAGCAGTGTCACTGCTATCTATCATACAAACAGAGCAGTGTCACTGCTATCCATCATACAAACAGAGCAGTGTCACTGCAATCTATCATACAAACAGAGCAGTGTCACTGCAATCTATCATACAAACAGAGCAGTGTCACTGCAATCTATCATACAAACAGAGCAGTGTCACTGCTATCTATCATACAAACAGAGCAGTGTCACTGCTATCCGTCATACAAACAGAGCAGTGTCACTGCAATCTATCATAAAAACAGAGCAGTGTCACTGCTATCTATCATAAAAACAGAGTAGTTTCGTTGCTATATCATACAAACAGAGCAGTCTCATTGATATATCATACAAACAGAGCACTCTCAATGCTATATCATACAAACAGAGCACTCTCAATGCTATATCATACAAACAGAGCAGTATCATTGCTATATCATACAAACAGAGCAGTCTCATTGATATATCATATAAACAGAGCAGTATCATTGCTATATCATACAAACAGAGCAGTCTCAATGCTATATCATACAAACAGAGCACTCTCAATGCTATATCATACAAACAGAGCACTCTCAATGCTATATCATACAAACAGAGCACTCTCAATGCTATATCATACAAACAGAGCAGTCTCAATGCTATATCATACAAACAGAGCAGTTTCAATGCTATATCATACAAACAGAGCACTCTCAATGCTATATCATACAAACAGAGCAGTCTCATTGCTATATCATACAAACAGAGCAGTCTCAATGCTATATCATACAAACAGAGCAGTATCATTGCTATATCATACAGACAGAGCAGTCTCATTGCTATATCATACAGACAGAGCAGTTTATATCATAAATGAAAGGGGCAGTTAGCTGCTGGGCTGGAAGTTAATGGATATTTCAGACAGGTTGCTTCAGCTGGTTAGGAGAATGCTATCACTCTTATTTCCATCCCTGAAAACAGCTGCAGAACTCAATACCATTGTGTCATTTAAACCCAAAGAGTTTGACACAGAAAGATGCTATAGAGCCTCATGTTTAGCATGAGGTGTTTTTAGGAAACTGGCCACTGGAGCCTTTGTTATCTATTTAATCAGCTGTGGTGGTGTGCAGATCGGCCAGAGTTCAGATCAATGGAATATACTGCCTTGTCATTGTATCTGATGTAGATATCACTGATCCCTGCTGGAGAGAACAGGTACATTACAAACTAGTTTTAATACAGCGCCCTTCACACCATGGCATCCCAGAGCGCTGTACAAAATGCAAAACAAAACAAGAGAGCTCATGTGTACAGTACACTTCAGCAATTATATAAAAGCACATTCCATTTCAATTGAAACTTAAAAGAATCCAATGTTTCAACCTGCCTAATGCCAACCAGAATAGAGTTCCATAAACGAAGAGCACAACAGCAGAAAAAGCTCTTTTAAGATGAATTGATATTTGATTTGATATTAGCTCTTTAACTACCAGTACAACCCCAATCTAATGTTTGATGCTCAAGTACATTGAGTCCTATCAGTGACCCCTTTCCACTGTAATACCAACCCAGAACCGCACTGCATATTGAGTTAGTGTGTGGGCTGAGAAGGTGACATTACAGGCTTCTGCGAAGCTCTGTCGCTGGTTTTTGAACCCGTGTCTGTGTATATTGTGCATACCTACACTAACTGTGATCTTGTGTTAGGTTTCTCAACAGCATAACAGAGGAATGTGTTGAAACATTTTTTTTTAAAAATAGGTTGTTACTGATTGAATGGTTACCAGCCCAGAACAACCAAAGCAGAAAAAAACTGCTGTTTCATTAAAAAAAATAAAATCCCTTTAGTGCTAGTGAAACCCTAACTGCAGCTAGCTGAAAAGTAACTGTGGCGGAACGGGCTTCAAGAGCTTGGTTACGAAGTGGAAAGAAACTGCAGTGCTGGCCATGTGGAACGGGCAGCGTTGTGTGATACACTGCCAGTACTGATTCTGATGAGATCCTCATTGATACACTGCCAGTATTGATTCTGATGAGATCCTCAGAGTGATACACTGCCAGTACTGATTCTGATGAGATCCTCACACTGCCAGTACTGATTCTGATGAGATCCTCAGAGTGATACACTGCCAGTATTGATTCTGATGAGATCCTCAGAGTGATACACTGCCAGTACTGATTCTGATGAGATCCTCAGAGTGATACACTGCCAGTATTGATTCTGATGAGATCCTCAGAGTGATACACTGCCAGTACTGATTCTGATGAGATCCTCAGAGTGATACACTGCCAGTATTGATTCTGATGAGATCCTCACACTGCCAGTACTGATTCTGATGAGATCCTCAGAGTGATACACTGCCAGTATTGATTCTGATGAGATCCTCAGAGTGATACACTGCCAGTACTGATTCTGATGAGATCCTCAGAGTGATACACTGCCAGTACTGATTCTGATGAGATCCTCAGAGTGATACACTGCCAGTACTGATTCTGATGAGATCCTCAGAGTGATACACTGCCAGTACTGATTCTGATGAGATCCTCAGAGTGATACACTGCCAGATACACTGATTCTGATGAGATCCTCAGAGTGATACACTGCCAGTACTGATTCTGATGAGATCCTCAGAGTGATACACTGCCAGTACTGATTCTGATGAGATCCTCAGAGTGATACACTGCCAGTACTGATTCTGATGAGATCCTCAGAGTGATACACTGCCAGTACTGATTCTGATGAGATCCTCAGAGTGATACACTGCCAGTACTGATTCTGATGAGATCCTCAGAGTGATACACTGCCAGTACTGATTCTGATGAGATCCTCAGAGTGCACTGCCAGTACTGATTCTGATGAGATCCTCAGAGTGATACACTGCCAGTACTGATTCTGATGAGATCCTCAGAGTGATACACTGCCAGTACTGATTCTGATGAGATCCTCAGAGTGCTACACTACCAGTTCGTATTCTGATTAAACACTTCACATTAACAGTAACAGATCTCACTAGAACAATAAGACACTTGATGTTAACTGACAGTTCTGTATTCAAGGCAGGGATCCACAAGGCTAAGGCCAAAAGCCCCAAGGTTGAGTTTGAGGCCAAACCTGGGTTCCTCTGGTTCAAGTTGCGGCAGGGGCTAGGAGCCCTTTAGGCAGAGCCCTGTATCATGGGCAGTTTCTCCAATTTAACTGCAATGGATAAACTGTAAGCTTAGACACTGAAGCACCGAAGCGCCCGCTGCAGTGCAATACAGCCCAGTACGTTCCACTAATACCCACACGGGGGAATGGAGTAATGTAGGGCTGTTTACTGGCATTACCTTGGATAACATGATTCTCTCAATCTCTGTGCTTCAAAAGGTTAACTAATGAATCCAGCGGCTATTAATAATGGGAATAAATAATTAACAAACATCTGCACTAGCCTATTAGTCTTTCAGTAAACCTAATAATTAACTGCACAACATTTGGTGATCTTGTTTTCTTCTTTAATTGGTGTTATAAAAGAGCTGTGGAGTTTCAAAGCTAGTCATTCTGTAGTGAAGTGAATATAGAAATTCCAGCCTCTGAAAGGTAAGTGTTTTATGCAAAGGAATCGTTTAAAAGTGTCAGGGATATTTACATTTTCATTTCTTTAAATGTACATGATTGTTTTGAATATTTTCCTGAGAGAGTTATAAAAAGTTATTATAACGTCAGGAATTACACAAAACGGCCATGCATGTGCCATGGTTTGCCATGTGTTTTTAACATGCTTCACCTCTCTGCTTTACAATGCTTACCTATGCTTTACCATGCTGGCAAAATGAACAGGTGCGTTACCGCTTTCAAAAAACATAGGAGTGCATTAAAGACTGGAGTAAACACTTAGAGACGATGGCCCTTGGTTTCCTGTAGCCTCACTTCAGGATTGAGATTAAGTGAAGTTGTGGCTCTCTGTATTCCTGCACAGATGCAGTTTGCCGCTGTGGTTCTGCTGGCTCTTGTCCTCATGGGGTGCTGTGTCCAGGAGGTGGTGCTGGAGGACAGATTGAAGGAGTGCAATGCTGGCATTCCTGGGATCCCCGGCTCCCCTGGGTTACACGGGCCAGCTGGCAGGGACGGCAGGGATGGGAATCCGGGACACCACGGAGAGAAGGGAGAGCCAGGTAAACCCGTTGCTCTACTCTGGAATCACAGACACTCACAATGGGTAATACAGGAGGCTCCAGCAGAGGCTTACTCCAACTCTAATCAGTCTGGTTCGGATCCCTTACCATGCATCACGCGTGCGTGAGTGAGTGTGTGTGCGTGCGTGCGTGCGTGAGCGTGTGTGTGCGTGCGTGCGTGCGTGCGTGCGTGCGTGTATGGATGGATGGATGGATGGATGGATGGATGGATGGATGGATGGATGTGTCTATAAAGTCCATCAGCCACAGCTGCAAGTTAAAACATTGCAGGCATGGTGTCTCTTAATGCATAAGAGATGACAGGCTATATTGCATAAGAGATGACAGGCTATATTGCATAAGAGATGACAGGCTATATTGCATAAGAGATGACAGGCTATATTGCATAAGAGATGACAGGCTATATTGCATAAGAGATGACAGGCTATATTGCATAAGAGATGACAGGCTATATTGCATAAGAGATGACAGGCTATATTGCATAAGAGATGACAGGCTATATTGCATAAGAGATGACAGGCTATATTGCATAAGAGATGACAGGCTATATTGCATAAGAGATGACAGGCTATATTTTCAAAACATTCAATGATTCAAAATCATTCAAACTCTTATTTTTTGAAAGATAAAAATTCAACATTAACGCATAAAACCGAGAAACAACCAACTTCAGACTGCTTGAGAGACCTCCAGTTACATTACTTACACGTCTGACCCTAATTTTGTAAAGGCAATAGGTGTTTATCTCTTTTCAAAAAATAGTTAGTAGTTACAGTGTAAAAGATTGAAGTAAACTCTTTGAAAATATAGACATCTCTTGTAATAGGAGACACACAATCTAGAAACTTACTGAAAATCACAAACGGCTGATAAATATTCAACGTAGTATATATATATATATTTGGTTTCTAATGCATTAATAAGAAGTAAATGCTGCAAAGCTACACAAGCCCCCTCACACACCAGGTGCTGTTGTGAGGGTTCAGCTCCTGTGCAAAGTCATTGTTCTTTGCATTCTTTACATTAAAGGGCCAAAGGGAGAGAAGGGCCTCGAGGGCCACCCTGGAAAGATGGGCCCCCACGGAATGAAAGGAGAAAAAGGAGAGTCTGGTAAGTAAAAGGCCGGGGGTGGGCTTTCCACGGGGCCTCTCAGACCATTCTCCGTATATAATATAGGATATATAGATATTATATATATATATATATATATATATATATATATATATATATATATATATATATATATATATATAGATAGATATAGATAGATAGATAGATAGATAGATAGATAGATAGATAGATAGATATATAAAATCAGGGGGGCTAATCTTGACATTTTGGTAGTAGATACTCTATAAATAATGTCACCATAGTCAACCAGAGGCAAAAATGTACTCCAGATCAATTTTCTAGTTCTGAAAAACAAGATTTTTGTTTATAAAAATAACCCTGTTGTTAATTTTTGTTTCTCTTCTTGGTTTCAGGACAACCTGGAGAGGCAGGTCCAGCTGGACCACCGGGATTGGTGAAATCGCAGATCGTCGCCTTCCATGTTGGGCTGTCATCGAGCAAACCCCCTGCAGACTCCCCCATCAAATTCACCAAGATCTTCTACAACGACCAGCGGGCCTACGATGCGGCTAAAGGGGAGTTCACAGCACCGTGGAGCGGGCTGTACTTCTTCACATACCAGCTCACTGTAGTGAGTGTGAACGTTAAAGTGACCCTGAGGAAGAACGGCGAGGTGGTCCAGTACACGCAGTGTGATGACCTCGGAAAGACCATCCAGGCATCGGGAGCCGCGGTCATCAGCCTGCGCAAATCTGACAGAGTCTGGCTGCAGGTGTACGACAGCTCTTACAACGGTTTGTATGTAGACAGTAATGACGATACCACTTTCACAGGCTTCCTGCTTTATCTTTTAGAGTAGGACGAGTAACAACACAGGTTGTAACGCGGTATGGTCGCGGCTCGTTAAAGCAGAAGCCAAGCTGCTCAGTCTCTTACTCAGGGCTCAGACTCCAGCATTATAAAGGGGAAGCTCTGTGTAAACAACACCATAGATTTTCAGCAATCAGAGTCTGCTGACCATCAAAAAAAAAAGAAAAAAAAGAATGCATTTTGAAATTAACAAATATTCAAATAATTATATTAGTTATGAATATGCGCACTGATAATAATAACACCATGAACTGCACTGCTCTGCTGTCTTTGGATGTAGCACACGTTATTACACGTTTGAAGCACGCAAGGCTCATTTTTACTTGCTAATTCAATGTTTTAAGTCCTGAACATGCATGCACAGCACAAACCCATTCACTGCATGCATACCAGGTATGATCTGTGTAGTATTTCTAGAATGAATACATGTGTTTGTAATGTATGTTTGTAATGTTACATAACTGCTTATTAATTAATAAAGTATACTTAGACTGTCTATGACTCTGAAGGGGGTGTTTTTATTATTATTATTATTAAAATGACCCATTTCTCTGTTTAATTTTCCAGTGCACTAAAGAAGGCACTAACCGAAACGCTTGTCTACTTGACTTTGTTTTTCTTTTTTTTTTTCATGGCTGTAACTACCAGAAGAACCTCCCTATCTTTACGCTACACACCTTCAGTGCAAGCTAATTACAAATTAGACACCCCTGTGCCAGAGAACCGAAACGGTTAATAATTACACCGGATCACAGAAATACTGTGCTGGGAATTGCTAACCACATTTCTTCCTGTTTAAGAATCCGAACAATTCGAAGGTATAAAAGCCAGGGGCAAACACTTAGTCAAAAAAAAATTTGGAGGAAGAAATAATAAATAAACAAGACAGACGAAACGGTAAGATTGAACAAATAATTCTGAGTTGCCATATTTCTTATTAGTATTTTAAAATCAGTAGCTTTGACAGGCTGACATTTTAAAATGCATGTGTGTTTTAAGAAAATATTTCACCTAAAATATTCCGGAGCTGTT
This sequence comes from Polyodon spathula, assembly GCF_017654505.1. Taxonomy (NCBI): domain Eukaryota; kingdom Metazoa; phylum Chordata; class Actinopteri; order Acipenseriformes; family Polyodontidae; genus Polyodon; species Polyodon spathula. The sequence goes on from NC_054542.1 coordinate 8,036,928, forward strand.
GAAACATCCCTTTAAGCAGGGAATGTGATGCTCTGTAATATTGAGTGTCAGGTGTAACATCACAGCCACGTTCAGACTCCACTGCTTTTCATTTTAGGAACAACACTCTCTTGCAATGGCTGGAAGGTTGTTATGCCTGTGTTTTGGAGAATAGCAGCTTTGTAATCTGGGTATAAACAGTTGTATTATATTATATTATCCTACCCACTGCATTTCGTAAGGTTAAGGTTAAGGTGTGGGGGTCAAAACAGTATAGGGGATCCAAAACACGGGAATGACAGGCTTCAGTACTAACAGCTTGGGAAGTGTTATTTCAATTATTATTATTTCTAATTATAATAATCAATATATATTTATTGATTACTGGCTTCTATAACTATATCTATCTAATTCTCTCTCTCTCTCTCTCTCTCTCGCTCTCTCTCTCTCTCTCTCTCTCTCTCTCTCTCTCTCTCTCTCTCTCTCTCTCTCTATCTATATATATATATATATATATATATATACTGATGCACAAAACAAACGCAACATTCAGGTCTAATAGATTTAATCAAATAGTTTAAACATAGGTATCAAACAAAATCACTGAAAATATGAACAAAAATACCGATCAAAGAATCATGACAGGTTTTCAGTATGAAACGTGACACACTGTCAAAATGAAAACATTCCAAAGTTAGTATCGGATATGACCTCCCTGCGCTTTAACACGATCCTGGAGGCGTTGATTCACAGACCTGATCAGTCTCTGGATGTGGGATGTTCCGCCGCTCTTCCTGTGCAGCTGCAGCCAGCTGGTGAAGGCTGGCTGGTCGCATTTGTCTCCTGTGGATGGCGCTGGTGATTTGGTACCACTGATGTTCTATTGGACTCGGGCCAGGGGAAAAATTTGTCCACGGCAAGACCTTGACATTGTTTTCTTGAAATCGTGCAGTTGTAATCGCTGTTCTTGCGTTAATTAAAATCATGTCTTTTCGAATGGCTGTTTATACAGATTCTTAATCCACTCATTTTGGTAATTTTAACTCAACTCACTATTTAAAATGCAAGTAACATTATGTATGTGTCCAAGGAGCTATTGATGCAAAACTTCCATTGTGCATCAGAAAATATAAAAATCTGCAAATATGCATGCATATCTATATATATCGAATGTTACACTGGGTAAAGTATTCCAGGATTAAGGCTAATCTGAGTCTGTGAAACTGTCTTACTATTATTTTATTATAACATGACTATTATAATGCCAATAGTGTACCATTGGATTTGCATTGTAATAATTGTAATAAATCTCAAAGCCTTTAATAACACAGGTGTGTATATATGTTGTGAAGGCGTGTAGTTTGAGAAGATGCCTGGAGTCGCTGTGCTGCTGTGTGTCGTGGTGCTGGTGGAGATGGGGACAGTCCTTTCCATCGAGGAGAAGCCATGCCAGCCCTTGATACCTTGCACTCCTGGGGCACAAGGCCCACCGGGGGTACCCGGCAGAGACGGGCGAGACGGGCCGGCAGGACCCCCAGGCGCGAAGGGGGAGCCAGGTATGAGAGCAGCAGACATCACAATGCTGAAGATATTTCAGACAACCTCAGAGAAGGGAACATGCTTACGAGCAAGCCAACACAAGCATTTTTTTCTTATATATAAAATGAAGTTTTTTTTTTATGTAAGCAAAAGGTTTGAATGATTGAAACATGTGGTTCCCCACAGAAAATATAGAATACATACATTGCAGTAAAGCAGTGAAAACACCTTTGAAAAAAACCTTTAAAACTCTGCCTCACACCACCGCAGAGCAACTAAGACAGCTGCGCCAGGCTCTTCAATAGGATACACTCATGGCAATGCATGGCATGAGATTTGAAATGGGAGGGGCGCTGAACTGGCACTGTCAAGATTTCATGTAATCTGTTAATTACTGAATTGACCTCTAAAACCTGCCAGCCAAAGGTACCAATACATTAGTAACAACCCGGCCACAGAGGTTAAACCCTGCCCCGCATTAAAACTGTGTTGAGACTTGAGTACTGCACACCTTCCCTTACTAAAGTATATAAGAAAGCAGAGCAAAGTGTAAAGCTTAGTGAAAACATGGTAAGCATTGTAAAGCACAGAGGTATGGTAAAGTAGAATAATAAGCATGGCGAAGCATGGTAAACTATGGACAAATACATAATGTAACAATGGCAAGTAGGGAAAAACTGCAAAATATACTGTGGTAAACTTTTAGAAGGGTTCCCATCACTCGCATTTTGCTTTCTTTTTAACCAGGTGCACCCGGAGAGAGGGGCCACAGGGGGCCCCCTGGTAAAGCCGGGCCCCCAGGAGCCCTTGACCCTTCCATTCAGGGAGGAAGTGCAGCGGAAGTATGTGCATTCCACGTGGGTCTGGGGGCGGGAGGTCCCGCTGCCGGGGAGCCTATTAAATTCACTAAGGTGATCTACAATGAGCAGAATGCATACAGCCCTGTGTCCGGTAAATTCACCGCCCCAGTCCCTGGGCTCTACTTCTTTACCTATCAGATCACAGTTTTCAAAAACAGCATGTGGGTCACGTTGATGAAGAACAACCAGAAGGTCCAGTACACCTACATGGCTAACTTGAAGCAGACCACTCAGGCGTCCGGGGCCTCTCTTCTGAAGCTCGGTGTGGGAGAGGAAGTCTGGCTGCAGGTTCACGACTCTCAGAACGGACTCTATGCAGATACAAACGACGACACCACCTTCACTGGGTTCCTACTGCAGCAGATCAGTGGCTAGCATTCACTCATCCTGTGCACTAAGATAGCAATCACACAGCCTGTAACACTAAGATAGCAATCACACAGCCTGTGCACTAAGATAGCAATCACACATCCTGTGCACTAAGATAGCAATCACTCATCCTGTGCACTAAGATAGCAATCACACAGCCTGTGACACTAAGATAGCAATCACACAGCCTGTGCACTAAGATAGCAATCACACAGCCTGTAACACTAAGATGAAATCACTCACCCTGTGCACTAAGATAGCAATCACTCATCCTGTGCACTAAGATAGCTATCACACAGCCTGTGCACTAAGACAGCAATCACACAGCCTGTGCACTAAGATAGCAATCACTCACCCTGTGCACTAAGATAGCAATCACACATCCTGTAACACTAAGACAGCAATCACTCATCCTGTGCACTAAGACAGCAATCACTCATCCTGTGCACTAAGACAGCAATCACACATCCTGTGCACTAAGATAGCAATCACTCAGCCTGTGCACTAAGACAGCAATCACTCATCCTGTGCACTAAGATAGCAATCACACAGCCTGTGCACTAAGACAGCAATCACACAGCCTGTGCACTAAGAGTTCAATGTAAAACATTCAAAACAAGATTTCTTTCTTTTTTTTTCTTCCCGTTGTGTGTCAGTTGCCAATCATCACTAGTTATTTATCTTTGCATATATCTGTAAAAATGTGTAGTTTTAGAAGAAACTAAATTAGATATTGCACAATATAGAACAGTAATGCTAAATAAACAGATACATTGACTCAGTATCATGACGCATGTAAAGGAATAGCCAGCACATAGATTTACAGTAAACAAAAATAAATGACTGTAGTTACCATGGCATCAAAAACCTGTAAGCACCGCCACTGTTTGTTTTCACACTTTCCCTTCACACACACACACACACACACACACACACACACACACACACACACACACACACACACACACACACACACACACACACACACACACACACACACACACACACACACACACACACACACACACACACACACACTGGGTGTCAATATTCAATGAATACAAATATTGAAATTCAGTAAGGTTTATCCTGTTTCAAATTCTTCTTACAGGGGTCAGTTATTCATACAATAAACACAGGCCAAGCTACTCATCTTTTTAGCTTCTTGTTTTATGATTTCTGAGGTGATTATCTTTCAGATGAAGGATCAATGAAGTTTTCAGGATTTTGAACTCGACCAGCACCTCGAACGGAGGACAGTAAACCAGAAGATGTGAAGCAAACATTGACTCCTCCACAGATAGCGCTGCCCCCTTTTGTGGCCAATAACAGCGATGCATTCCAGAACTCCACCCTTTCAGAGTAGCGCCGCTGGGCCTCTCTGTGGTTCAACAGGCTCATTAGATTAAAGCTGAGGGAAGACCAAGACAGGAACAGTGGTCCGGGAGACTTCGTTTGAGGCAGCTTTGCTGAACCAAACCCCAAGTCTCCCCCCTATTGTTCCATGTGAAACCTAGCCTCCTAAAAAAAAGTTCCAAGCCACAAAGTGGCTTCGTGTTCCCTCAGCTTTATAGGTTAATCAGAGAGCAACAATGCCGGTTCTACATAGCCGGTTATAACAGACAAAAAACAAACAGAAGTGTTTTTCACAAGGGTACGATCCAGTCTCAGCTCAGACTAATGCTGTTAGACCTATAGAACACAGCAGGGGTGCAAAGCTATACAGAAACAGATGTTGACTATACATAAGGGAGAGATTTCACAAAGCTGTTTTATTATTATTATTATTATTATTATTATTATTATTATTATTATTATTATTATTATTACTATAAATTACAAACTGACATCATTAAAAAGATTAAAGTGGCTCCAAAACAAAGTACAAACTTCATATAAAGAGCATTTGCTCGTAACGAAACCTTCAACTGCAGTCCCCTTTGTGTTTACACCAAATGTGTACAAAACCTAGTGCTGGATTAATACAATCTGAATTCTCTGGCCAATTCCACTATAATAACCATTAGCCCAGAAACACACAGTTTTCTCATCTCTCCAGTATGGCTGTTTCCAATAGCAGGCAGTAAGTAGTTCACAGTGGATGTGTTACAGCTAGCTGTAGCCTCACTATTGTAATTTCCAGAACCTATGTCAATACATCAACGCCCACCAGAGGTGCTCCATGCAACAGTGACCCTGAGCGGCAGCCACTGTTTATGGAGCAGCACTTCATATTAAGTCTAGGAAATGTGTCTGTACAATACAATAGAAATGTATTTGTATACAGCATCCTTCACACTTGGCATCCCAGAGCACTGTACAAAGTTAAAAACAAAACGAGAGCTCATGTGTACAGTACACTCCAGCCACACGCAGTTATATAAAAGCACATTAAAAAATATATGTTTTCAATTTAGACTTGGAAAGAATCCAATCTTTCAACCTGCCTAACGACAAGAGGAGCAGAGTTCCACAAACGAGGAGCACAACAGCAGAAAAGCCCTGATTTAAGAGGATTTGTGGATGTTCTGCATGATTATGTAATCATTGGATGTTGGATAATAAATTAGAAACACCTGCCAGCTGTAGCACACACTTTCAACACTGGTTTAGTTTGCCCCTTACATTCTGTATAAAATGCATCGTTAGTGTTGCAAGTCATTTTCAGTCACAATAGGTAAGACTTAAGAGAGCTGACAGCCGGTGCACGGTTAGCAGGTGCTTCTGTATATAATAATGCACAAACTACAGCGGTCCCTGAGAAACTGTATCAAAAGTGCCTACCACAAGTATTTTACATGTATTACACGAGCAGTGCATTCATTATACTGCACACCAGATATTGTTAATGGTAACTGCATGAAATTATGAAGTGCATTTATTATGATAATCCAGAGTCCAGTCCAGGATAATTGCATAACATATTCTGATTAATTGCATAAATTATTTTTTTAACAGTCATCTGATTTTGTAGGGGAATCCGAAAAGAAAAAAATCCCACCATGATTAAAATGTAGGTTTGTACACACTGTGTATTAAACACTGGTTTAGTTTGCCCCTTACATTCTGTATAAAATGCATCGTTAGTGTTGCAAGTCATTTTCAGTCACAATAGGTAAGACTTAAGAGAGCTGACAGCCGGTGCACGGTTAGCAGGTGCTTCTGTATATAATAATGCACAAACTACAGCGGTCCCTGAGAAACTGTATCAAAAGTGCCTACCACAAGTATTTTACATGTATTACACGAGCAGTGCATGTTATACTGCACACCAGATATTGTTAATGGTAACTGCATGAAATTATGAAGTGCATTTATTATGATAATCCAGAGTCCAGTCCAGGATAATTGCATAACAAATTCTGAGGATGGGTTTTACAGCACACGCACTGTGTAAACTGTAATCCCTGCAGTGCAGATCTATGAGGATGGGTTTTACAGCACACGCACTGTGTAAACTGTAATCCCTGCAGTGCAGATCTATGAGGATGTTTTACAGCACACGCACTGTGTAAACCGTAATCCCTGCAGTGCAGATCTATGAGGATGGGTTTTACAGCACACGCACTGTGTAAACTGTAATCCCTGCAGTGCAGATCTATGAGGATGGGTTTTACAGCACACGCACTGTGTAAACTGTAATCCCTGCAGTGCTGATCTATGAGGATGGGTTTTACAGCACACCACTGTGTAAACTGTAATCCCTGCAGTGCAGATCTATGAGGATGGGTTTTACAGCACACGCACTGTGTAAACTGTAATCCCTGCAGTGCAGATCTATGAGGATGTGTTTTACAGCACACGCACTGTGTAAACTGTAATCCCTGCAGTGCAGATCTATGAGGATGGGTTTTACAGCACACGCACTGTGTAAACTGTAATCCCTGCAGTGCAGATCTATGAGGATGGGTTTTACAGCACACGCACTGTGTAAACTGTAATCCCTGCAGTGCAGATCTATGAGGATGGGTTTTACAGCACAGGCACTGTGTAAACTGTAATCCCTGCAGTGCAGATCTATGAGGATGGGTTTTACAGCACACGCACTGTGTAAACTGTAATCCCTGCAGTGCAGATCTATGAGGATGGGTTTTACAGCACACGCACTGTGTAAACTGTAATCCCTGCAGTGCAGATCTATGAGGATGTGTTTTACAGCACACGCACTGTGTAAACTGTAATCCCTGCAGTGCAGATCTATGAGGATGGGTTTTACAGCACACGCACTGTGTAAACTGTAATCCCTGCAGTGCAGATCTATGAGGATGGGTTTTACAGCACACGCACTGTGTAAACTGTAATCCCTGCAGTGCAGATCTATGAGGATGGGTTTTACAGCACACGCACTGTGTAAACTGTAATCCCTGCAGTGCAGATCTATGAGGATGGGTTTTACAGCACACGCACTGTGTAAACTGTAATCCCTGCAGTGCAGATCTATGAGGATGGGTTTTACAGCACACGCACTGTGTAAACTGTAATCCCTGCAGTGCAGATCTATGAGGATGTGTTTTACAGCACACGCACTGTGTAAACTGTAATCCCTGCAGTGCAGATCTATGAGGATGTGTTTTACAGCACACGCACTGTGTAAACTGTAATCCCTGCAGTTCAGATCTATGAGGATGGGTTTTACAGCACACGCACTGTGTAAACTGTAATCCCTGCAGTGCAGATCTATGAGGATGGGTTTTACAGCACACACACTGTGTAAACTGTAATCCCTGCAGTGCAGATCTATGAGGATGGGTTTTATTTGAATGCTCCACAGTCCTTACTAGAACAACTGAATCCCCCTTACCAGTACATACCCGTTGGCTGTCATGTCATTTTTTTCTTCTTGGCTTTCTCCTTCTCAACTTTATAACTTTCCTGTTTCCAACAACAACAACAACAAAGTCATTAAGGAATGTAGAAAAAAAACTAAACATAATTAGAAATACACTTATGCCCTGGATTAAACTAGTCTACAAGTTGCGCTGAAGGAAGTTCTGTCTTTGTCTACAAAATAAACAACAACAAAAAAGCAGGCATGTTTCTGTGAGAGTTCTCTGTTTCTCACGTGCTCCTGGCGGTTTTGAAGCTGGCAGGGACATGGGTATTCAATGCCTGGTTTGGCTTCCAATTGCCTACAAGATATACTGCGGTTTTATACTGATGTTAAACACTGCCAAGTGATTTTAAAAACGTGGACATAATTTTCCTTCATTCCATTTTCCTTTTTAATGATGTTTTTCTGTCGTGTCTCTTATAAAAGTTTATCATAGTAAAAGCACAGCAAAGTGTAATAAAGCATACGGAAGCATTGTAAACAATGTTGAGCTATGGTAAAGTATATTAATAAACATGGCAAACCAGGGTAAGCTATGGGAAATGCAGAGTATAACCGTGGAAAAAGCATGAGGGAAAAACTGCACGAATACGGTGCTAATATACTGCGGTACACTTCTCTAAGAGTCACTCCATTCTCATTTTTATTACAGGTGTGTAGTTTAATAAAGTTAACACTGCTTTGCACACATCAGGATGTACCACTCAGTGCTCACTACCTGGAAACTGCTTACCTGTTTGATGGCCAGTTTCACTCTCTGGGGCAGGTCTGGGATAATGTTTGCTACAATGAACTTCACCACAAAAACAATATGCTGGAACAAACAAACAAACAAACAAAGAAACACAGAGCGCATGTTTATTTTATTTACTGTTTATTTTCTTTACTTGCTTTCGCAGAGCCTTTAGAAGTGCCTGCATTGTCTAGTCATGACAGTCACGCATGCAGGTGTTTCTCTTTCGCCTGTGATTATGCAAGATTTGGACTGACAGGGACTGAGGCAGAGTGTCCCGATGATACTGAGGAGACAGAAGCTAATGTTAGGAAGCTGACGTGATCTAACCTCAGCCAGCTTTCCTCCCCAACTCAGTGTGAGCACAGAGGCCAATAGAGCGTGCCCTGTGGGTCCCCAGCCGAGATCAGCGGCTCGAACCCGGACTGTATGACTCACCCTGCACTGCAGCAGTGCTGTTACTGCCGTAAGTGAGCCACTTTGGAACCCCATCGCCGTTTGAGAGTCAGTAAGTAAGTCTCAAAAGATTACAAGGGGGATAAATGTTTTGAAGAAATATAAAAAAAAGTCAGTGTTTACCTCAAAAACGATTAAGATTGTTAGCTGTTCAACCAAAGGTCTCTCTCTACCGTACTGTGCGCTGAAAGCAATGAGACAGGCGTTGGTCAGCACCGCTACTGCATTGATTAATTCCAGTATGGTGTACCAGGGACCTGCAGACATGCATTGGGAATGGATTCAGCAGTGAGGAAAAGCATTCACAGTTTTGTGTTTTACCATTCGTATTAATTCCCTATTGTCTTCAATTGTTTTATTATTATTCTTATTCTTATTATTCTTATTGATGATGACTGAGATACTGTGGTATGAAAGGCGCTGTATAAATCCATTGCATTGAATTGAATGTCATTTTCTCACCTATGTCTTGCGCTATCCAGGCAACAGGCCGTCGGTACATCCACAAGAGTCGCTTGGCATCGATCCATTTATCAACCCAGAGAGTGATGAAGAAAAGAAGAGGCCCCAGAGGAAAACACGCTGCAAAGAGCTGCAGGAAGAGTGGCACAGCTGTTATATGGGCGTGCCTGGGTGAAGATACAGTGACAGTCTCCATGTTTATATAGAGCTGCAGGAAGAGTGGCACAGCTGTTATATGGGTGTGCCTGGGTGAAGATACAGTGACAGTCTCCATGTTTATATAGAGCTGCAGGAAGAGTGGCACAGCTGTTATATGGGCGTGCCTGGGTGAAGATACAGTGACAGTCTCCATGTTTATATAGAGCTGCAGGAAGAGTGGCACAGCTGTTATATGGGCGTGCCTGGGTGAAGATACAGTGACAGTCTCCATGTTTATATAGAGCTGCAGGAAGAGTGGCACAGCTGTTATATGGGCGTGCCTGGGTGAAGATACAGTGACAGTCTCCATGTTTATATAGAGCTGCAGGAAGAGTGGCACAGCTGTTATATGGGCGTGCCTGGGTGAAGATACAGTGACAGTCTCCATGTTTATATAGAGCTGCAGGAAGAGTGGCACAGCTGTTATATGGGCGTGCCTGGGTGAAGATACAGTGACAGTCTCCATGTTTATATAGAGCTGCAGGAAGAGTGGCACAGCTGTTATATGGGTGTGCCTGTGTAAAGATACAGTTTATATTTGGCCTAGAATTGCAGGACAGTAAAAAGAATTAGCAATGCGAGTGGCAGAATGGAAAACCACAAACCACATTTTTTTTTTTTCACATATATTTCCACTCTACCTCACTCTGGGACCCAGGAGTCCCGTGAAGTTCCAAAGTGATTTTCTATGGCATATGTTAATATACGGCGCTAAGATAAGGACCTTGAGATCCCGCCAGGACTGAAAGGGTTAAATCATAACAGCATCCAAACAAAGGAAGTGAAGCGGCAGTGTTGCTGCAGCATGCCTTACCATCTGGTACCCGTACTGTATGACTTTCTCGTTGTATTCTTCCAGCGTGAAATTGCCGAGGTCTGGTTTCCGTTTTTCATGTAGAATAAAGCGAGTCATCAGAGGTGTGGTTTCTGGGTCCTCCTGGTCTCTGGTGAGGCAAGTTTTGACTACCAGCCTCTTCACAAACCTGGAGAAGAAGCTGCAGGATAGTGAACCCTTTCAATGCCTTTGGTAGGAGGTGATTGTACTTCCTCTCCAAATGTGCCGATGTGCAGAGAGGTTGCGACATGAACACGTAGTTATTAAAGATAAAGATAGCAACTGACCTGAGCAAAAACATGCAAGAGGAAGCTCCCTTGGACTTGCTTGTGTAAACCCTGCTTGAACAGCTGCAGAAAAACGGGCCAGGCTTTTCAGCGTCGGGCCAACTGAGAGAATTCCAATACAGCTTAAGATTGAAATCCGTTCTTAATTAGAGTAGGGTTAGGGCAAGGTCTCAAAGAGAACGTTTCATGCATTCGAAAGAAGGTGGTACAGTTTTGTATTGGTCTTTCCATTGGTCTTTCTACACCAAGTGAAGAGCGTGGCCCATCTTTCTTCACCTGTGCCTCCTGCTCTGTGCTGATTCTAAGGACTAGTGGTGCCAAACAGAGAAATAAATGCGAGTATGGACCACTTTATAGTACCTCAATTTATAAATACCCTAATGTACAGCGAGTCTTCATGTTTAAATTTAGCCAAGTAATTGTAGCAAACTATTCTTCTACTTCTTCTTCTTCTTATTTGGAGTCTGAATGTGTCATCTAAAGAAGCTTCTTCAACTCCCTCCTGTGCTCCTCATACACTGGAGCAAAGAGAGCCATTGCTGAATGTACTTTTATTTGAAACGGTGCCCTGCTGAACGTGCTCATGTGGGTGGAGCTCCTGAATAATGGGACTGCGATTGATTGCTCTGATTCAGGGATGCCTGCTCATGTGGGTGGAGCTCCTGAATAATGGGACTGCGATTGATTGCTCTGATTCAGGGATGCCTGCTCATGTGGGTGGAGCTCCTGAATAATGGGACTATGATTGATTGGTCTGATTCAGGGATGCCTGCGTGTGTGGGTGGAGCTCTTGAATAATGGGACTGCGATTGATTGCTCTGATTCAGGGATGCCTGCTCATGTGGTGGGGACTCTGGGACTGGAGCTCCTGAATAATGGGACTATGATTGATTGGTCTGATTCAGGGATGCCTGCGTGTGTGGGTGGAGCTCTTGAATAATGGAATGTGACTGATTGCTCTGATTCAGGGATGCCTGCTTGTGCGGAGGGGACTCTGGGACTAGAAGAATCAGGATGGAGAGCCTTGTTCATCACATCACATCAAGGAACTCGCTTCACTGTGACTATTAACATGGCTTTATTTTCGTCATGCAGATTTCATTTCTTCCAAGTATTTTTAGCGCACACCTGACGTTTATATTTATTTCCTAAGAAAGGAAAAAAGTGATTGTGAGTTCTGTAATGCATGCAGTATAATGGGAAGCCTCGATAGCGGTGTAATGCATGCAGTATAATGGGAAGCCTCGATAGCGGTGTAATGCATGCAGTATAATGGGAAGCCTCGATAGCGGTGTAATGCATGCAGTATAATGGGAAGCCTCGATAGCGGTGTAATGCATGCAGTATAATGGGAAGCCTCGATAGCGGTGTAATGCATGCAGTATAATGGGAAGCCTCGATAGCGGTGTAATGCATGCAGTATAATGGGAAGCCTCGATAGCGGTGTAATGCATGCAGTATAATGGGAAGCCTCGATAGCGGTGTAATGCATGCAGTATAATGGGAAGCCTCGATAGCGGTGTAATGCATGCAGTATAATGGGAAGCCTCGATAGCGGTGTAATGCATGCAGTATAATGGGAAGCCTCGATAGCGGTGTAATGCATGCAGTATAATGGGAAGCCTCGATAGCGGTGTAATGCATGCAGTATAATGGGAAGCCACATTGATACAACCGACTATGTCAATACTCTGGGCTGCAACTAAAGCTTTTGAACTTAGGCTTTGTTTTAAATCACTACATCATAAAGGGAATGGCTGTCTCTTGCTTTGACAAGCAATGCTGCCACACTTACGGGTATATCACGTCTTTGCAGAACTTTGGCAGCGGCTTGAGCAGCATTACCACGAGGAGCTGAATGCTGAGCTCGGAGATGCAGTTGTTCAACATGCCGCAGTCATCCTCCAGCCCCTCCAGACCCACATTTCTAAAGACCTGACGATTGCTCTGAAAAGAGACCAGGTTTAAACATTCACATCTCTGTTAACTTTGTTCACATCTCATGTTAACTTCCTCTGTTGCTACGTGTTAGCGATGCTGTCCAGCTGAAGTCTGTGCCCACTGAGTGTTTCTATTTGACTAGAGAGGTTTTGTGAAGAGGAGTTTCAGAATGATGACTGCTGATAACGCTGGGGTTTGCTTTGTGCTGACAGAAACCAAACATCCATAAACAGACACACTGGACTTTTTTCATAAAGGCTTAACAGCATTCATGTATTTAATATTTTTTAAAAAAATCATGGGAAGGGGTGGGGTTATAAAACATGTTCTTTAAATAAATACTAAGAGAACAATGATCAGTTTTATTACAAAAGTATAGCTTAGCCTGTCTGCATCTGTACTGTAAGAAAAAAGTGTGTTCTAATGGCCTACATACACAGTCTGGATGTGTGGTTCAATTGTAAACAGGGCTGCTATTTCAACCACTGCCAAGCAGCAATAACAGCCTCCCCTCAAAACACCCAAATGTGTGTCTCTGAATGCAAGGGATTGTCTGATCACTGCAGAGCATGTGGGAAGAGGCTGGAAGCTATGCAACGACCGCGCGAGCTGAACAAAGACCCCGCTGAACAGAGTCCCTGTGAGAATGGGGCCGAGGAGACGGCTTTGTTTGTGCTGTACCACACCGTGCAAATTATTTCAACAGCTCTCCAAACACCCTTTGCTTCCTAAACTACCGTACAGAATGAGAATACATTGCATCAAAAACCTGATTAAAAAAACCCATCTCTGCAAGGTGTATGACTGTTTGATTTCATTCATAGTGTGAAAAATATGTTTGTAACAGACATGCCCCACCACAGCTGCAAATACAGTTAGAGCTATTAGCAACATGAAACAGCAGATCAGTGACTGAATGCACATGTGCAAATCTGAGGGTGATATAGGGACTGGCCACATATCCCTAGAGACTGATAATCCCAATACAGAAACGTTTTAACCAAAAGTTAACACAGAGCTGATATTCAAGCACTTTTCTAGATATAAGTAATGTGTAAATGTGACATATTTATACCCAGGCAAAGTGAGAGGAGCAACCAGCATCTCTATATAGTCTCACATTTTGACACTTTAAAGAATGTCCTGAGCAAGTTTCATCTCAATTGGATAAGCACTGCTCTAGTGTAGGCACCACTACTGTCCTATGAGAGCGGTAACATGTAATTATGAGGTGTGACACAAGACTACATCACCCAGAATGCTTTGTGGTTTGTAATTAGAGCCATATGGCAAACACCTGGCTCTAACCTGATAGAATGCGGGACACCTGCCTGTAATTAGGCAGGCAGGTGTATAAAAGCAGGCTGTGTTAGCTGTCTGTGTGAAGGCTGCCCGGGTGGAGAAGCGGGTGTTTTATGTGTGAACTGTGTAAATAATCAAAGGGTGCAGAAAGTGCTAAGCTGCAGTTCTTGTATTGTCCTGGGTCGGGTATTTCAAGGGCACAGAGCAGCCTTGGCCGGGATGCTTTACCACAGAACTTACAGGCAGCTCCACTATCCAGCGCAGGACAGGAACAGAAATGGAAACGCACTTTTGCAGTTAGTACTCCATGACATTAGAATGACCATTTTTATGATGGAGTCAGTATTAAAGAAATGACCTACCCCTCTGAGGAATGCTATATAAAACAGTGAAGCATAGCTGTTCGCAAACTGAAAAGCAAACAGCTTTTTAATGAGGGCATCATTGTAAGCAGTTTGGGTTCTGTAGTTTTCTGAAGATGAAAAAAACACAAGAAAATAAATTATGATGGGAAGCATGTAGTTTAAATAGAAACTGCAAAGCTCTGACATGAAGTAAATCAGCAAGTTTTCATTGTGGCTCTTCAAAAACAACCCATGCAACTTAGAAAATGCAAGGATATATATTATTTATGTGCTTTGCCTATCAAATTGACCCATGCATTTTGATACACTGTAAACAGCAACGCAGACTAAATAAATGCTTTTTTTGAATTTTTTTTTAATCTAGAACATGAAAATGTTACTCACCCCATTCAGTCATTTTTATAGCAATTCTTTGATAAATCTGTTGAACAAAAAAGCAGGAATGATATTGAAATGACAAAAGTACCAGACATCACTGTAGACAATAATCAAGAGATATTAGCAGCATACTGACAATGCATCAAGAGCACATACACAGACATGTGCAAAGCCAATTGAATAACTGATATAGGAATAGACTGTGGTATTGGGGTCTGTTCTTTAAGCCTTGTACTGAGGTTCCAGAAGCAGCATGATTGTGTTAGTAGCTTTACTGTCTATGAATGCACTGGCTTTGCAAGACTCTGTGAAGCATGCCCTTCTATATTAACCCTACTACTGCATCTAGTACACAGGCAGGGCTTCAGCAGAGATTCTGATGTAGCTGCCGAGGGCACGGTCTCATTCTGCCGCTTGTGTTTCAGCATAACGTTTACAGATAAAACTATTAAACAGAGGCTTGACTGACACTTCATTTAACACTTATTATTTCACATTGTAATACTAACATTGATATCAGTCTGTGGCTTGTAAAGCATTCCTGGATAAGCTGTTGCTGTAAAGCGATCAATACTCTCATGTTGTAGCTGTTGATTTGCTTTAACACATTGAGTTCCACGTTCATTTTTAACAAAGTTAGAGCAGGTTATCGTCATAACAACAGAAGTTAAAGAGAAAATTAAAATAACAGGGAGATGCCAGTTAAAAATGCTCCAAGAAATGACAAAGCAGCCTGTCCTGAAATGAGGGCATGGCAAGAAATGACAAAGCAGCCTGTCCTGAAATGAGGGCAATGGCACTTCATGGGCTCAGGTGTTTTAAAGGTACGTTTGTAAGGACTATGTGTACTACGATACTTATTGTCCAATGCTTCCACCCTAACTCAGTGTCTGCAATCTGTAGCAACGTGCAATCCACTCACATGGAGCCTACATTATATACAGTACGCCTGAGGCAGAATGGAAGAGCAGCTTTCAAACCCAAGGGCAATGAGCTCTAACACGACATGCTTATCAAAAAATAAACACAGCATATCAGTAACAAAGGTAAAGGGACAGCAGAAAGAGATACGAAAAGAACCTGAAGCTCCTACAGCAAGCAAAGAAGCAGAGCCGCACCTGTCCCAGGATCATGATGGACAGCATGTTGAGAAACGCGCTGACCACTGAGGACAGAACGTAGCTCTCCACTGGATTCTTAGTCTGCACCCAGATCCTTGTCACGGTCTTGTAAACGACCACCCCGAATACACTGACCAGAACCAGGCCAACCTTTCAAACACAAAGATATGGGTTTTATACGAGGCCTTTCTCAGCTCTCTTGATATTGAGTGTTTCGTTCTGTAACGGAATACAGGGGTCACTAGTGAAAGGTACAGTACGCACGCATGGACAATTCACTGGCAATATGGCTTCATCGCTAATTAAACACAAATCATCAAGTCTTAGCTTCGTAACAATAGTAAATATTAAGGTTTTTTGAAGAAATGCTACCAAGAACTAGTAATTAGAAAAACATTTCAACATCTTTATCAATCAAATCAAGAGAATTTTCCCAGTTTATTTTTAGTACATAGCCCACGAATTTAATGATGAAATGGAAGCCCCTGAATTCATGTCTGAATTAACAACTGTAGAAATGTTAAAAAAACGTTTTTATGCATTAATGATGACAATGGAATAATTATAACCCCTATCTATCTACCTATCTATCTATCTATCTATCTATATATCTATCTATCTATCTATCTCTTTATCTCTCTCTCTAGCTAACATTTTATCTATCTATCATTCGATCTATCTCTCTATCTATCTGTTCGATCTCTATCTATCTATCTATCTATCTATCTATCTATCTATCTATCTATCTATATATATCTCTTTATCTATCTATATTAGGGCTGCAAAATTAATTGCAGTTAACTTCTAGGATGAATGCATTAATTTCTTTGGAGATTAGTTTTCTGAGCGCTCGTTAATCACAGTCCTGTCTTGGTAATCTTAGCATACCGCAGTTAATCCCCTGCGGCACTATTTTAATATACACTAAAGCGCAGGCAATGCAATGAGTGCAGTCGGCATTTCCATAGGAACTTAGTCATCTAATTGCAAAGTGCTAAACTTGAAGTTGGTGCAAGAAAAAAACAAAACTATGTTGCAGATTTCCTTCAATGTCTGGATTGAACGTGAACTTGGGTGGGCTTCAGTTTGCAAACAGCTTTCACAATGTAACAGATGAACGCTTGTTTTTTGCTTTTTTTCCATGGTCTGTTTGGAGTTGGCTACAGGATTGT
The DNA here is from genome assembly GCF_017654505.1 of Polyodon spathula. Classification (NCBI taxonomy): domain Eukaryota; kingdom Metazoa; phylum Chordata; class Actinopteri; order Acipenseriformes; family Polyodontidae; genus Polyodon; species Polyodon spathula. Next base: position 8,053,756 of record NC_054542.1, read on the forward strand.
AACATGTTTTTTTTGTGAAGTCGTAACTCTGAGCCGTAACAACAGATTTTAGGGACTGTCAGAAGATTAGCATTTTCTGATCTCAAGGAGCGAACCGGGACATATGGGGTCACCAGATCTTGAAGAAAAGAAGATCCAAGACAATGTAAGGTCTTATAGGTAATAAAAAGAATAACTTTATAATAATAATAATAATAATAATAATAATAATAATAATAATAATAATAATAATAATATCATCAGTAATAAAACAAACTTGAATGAGATGGATGCAGGGTTGTATCAATTAAATATGCAATTAAAACAAAGACTAGCTAAGATTAACATTTTTAATCACAAGATTAAATTGTGATTCATTTTTTAATTGCTTGACAGCCTTAATCTTCATTCCCAAGTAATAAGATAGTAATAGGTTAACTTACATCTTACAAGGTAACTACTGGTGGAATAAGAGTGTAATTACATGGGATTGACCTGTTCCTTCGTGTTACTGTGTAATTCGTTGTTCACAAGGCTATTAACGTTTAAGTACACAGTGGTTACCATGCACGAGGAGGGACCATTGGTAGTTACCACATTATTACAATGTAATTACATGTCCTATACTCTACCATATAAACAATGGTTTTGCCTATATCTATGACTCTTACCAAAAGCAGAAGAACAGAAAACGATACAAAGATCTTCATGTAGCGGAGCTTGGTGGGGTAGTACATTATCTGTGCCCCGGTGACCAGGTCCTGCAATCACAGAGAAAGTGACATTTATAAGCTTTTAATGCACTGAAAATGTATTCATCTCATATTCTCTTTTATAAACAAGTCAAGCGTATTTACCACTATGAAACAAGCATTCATCTCATATTCTCTTTTATAAACAAATGCTTTCATCTCATATTAATAAATGGGTGTTTGTTGGGATGTTCTCCCTGTGCTCAGCTCCTTTCATCTCATATTAATAAATGGGTGTTTGTTGGGATGCTCTCCCTGTGCTCAGCTCCTTTCATCTCATATTAATAAATGGGTGTTGGGATGCTCTCCCTGTGCTCAGCTCCTTTCATCTCATATTAATAAATGGGTGTTTGTTGGGATGCTCTCCCTGTGCTCAGCTCCTTTCATCTCATATTAATAAATGGGTGTTTGTTGGGATGCTCTCCCTGTGCTCAGCTCCTTTCATCTCATATTAATAAATGGGTGTTTGTTGGGATGCTCTCCCTGTGCTCAGCTCCTTTCATCTCATATTAACAAATGGGTGTTTGTTGGGATGCTCTCCCTGTGCTCCGTACCTTTTTGATTTTGCTTCCCACAAATTCAGTTCGATCCGGCTCGTTGCTTTCGTAATCCTTTACTTTCCACTTGTGTGCAAGAGTCGCTGTCTTTCTTTTCCACAGCTCAAGGAAAACTGTTCCTGCAAAAAAAATCCATTCCTGAGTTGTCAAACATCCTTTTCTAAAGCGTACTAATGAATTAAAGAATAAATAACTCCCATAAAAGATGTACAGGATCATGAGGTACAGCGCCAGTATGTACAGGATCATGAGGTACAGCGCCAGTATGTACAGGATCATGAGGTACAGCGCCAGTATGTACAGGATCATGAGGTACAGCGCCAGTATGTACAGGATCATGAGGTACAGCGCCAGTATGTACAGGATCATGAGGTACAGCGCCAGTATGTACAGGATCATGAGGTACAGCGCCAGTATGTACAGGATCATGAGGTACAGCGCCAGTATGTACAGGATCATGAGGTATTACCAGGGAAGTGTGACAGACGAATGCATTGCTTCTGACAGCAGATCCTCAAGGGCGTTTGTCTCGTAGGTACAAACACTCTTTTGTGGTTTTTTAGCTCTGTGAAAGCCAGCGACGCAGATTCTGTTCTATTGCTGCGTATGAATCATGATCCGGAAGCTGCCTCCTCCCCACAGCCTGGACAATTACAGAAAGTCACTCCCTTTCTCACAAATCAAATAACTCGGAGGAAGTAATGTATACACATTCCAGCCATCCATTTTACTACCAGCACAATCAGCTTTTATTACTTTTATTTTTATGTACATATTATTTATTTGGAATATGTGGCCTTTTTCAAGTCCTGGTTAAAGAAATGGGAACCCTTATGTGCTGATGGTGTCTGTCTGTTTGCCTTCCTGTCTGTCTGTGTGTTTGTGTGTACTTGTCTGTCCATCTGCCTGTGTTTGTCTGCATGTCTGTCTGTCTCTGTGCCTGTTTGTCAGTCTGTCTGTCTGTCTGTGTGTCTGTCTGTGTATCTGTCTGTGTGACTGTATGTCTGCGTGCCTGTCTGTCTGTCTGTGTGTGTGTGTGTGTGTGTGTGTGTGTGTGTCTGTCTGTCTGTCTGTCTATCTGTGTGTCTGTCTGCCTGTGTGTCTGTCTGTGTATCTGTCTGTCTGTGTGCCTGTGTGTCTGTCTGTGTGCCCGTCTGTCTGTCTGTCTGTGTATCTGTGTGTCTATGTGTCTGTCTGTGTGTGTGTGTGTCTGTCTGTGTGTCTGTGTGTGTGTCTGTGTGTGTGTCTGCCTGTCTGTGTGTCTGTGTGCCTGTGATCTGTGTGTCTATGTGTCTGTGTGTGTGTTTGTCTGTGTGCCTGTGTGTCTGTCTGCCTGCCTGTCATACTCCTTGGTTTTGCACCAAACTTCTATCACACACTCTTAGCCTCCTATAGATTGCATTGGGATATAATCCAAAAACCTCTCGATTTTATACAAATATTTTAACCGTTCAGGTAGTGTGCAATTACAACGTAAAAGTATAGCAAAGCAGAGTAAAAGCATAGTAAAGCATAGCAAAGCACAGCATAGTAAAGCATAGCAAAGCATAGTAAAAGCATTCAAAAGTGCAGGCAAGCTTGGGATATCCAGCTGATTTAAAGCATGCACAATTACATCTGTGTAGCCGAGACATGCTTTTGCTTTGGTCGGTGCTCCTGCATTGCTTCTTGTCATTTGATTAACTTGTTTGTATTGGTTGTGCTCTTTTCAATTTGTGCGTTTTTTGTATGTGTGTCATATGCCACCTTCTTGACCAGGTCTCCGTTGAAAAAGAGATGATAATCTCAACGGGACTTTACTGGATTAAAATACTGTATTCATTTACAATGGATAACCTCAGTACGGGTTGTGTTTGATTCAGGCAAGGCATTACCAACAGAAAGAGAGAGGAGCAGCCCTTTATGATACAGACATACAGGAAGGGAGGACAGCTTACCCCAGAGGCAAACAATTAAAGCAAAAACCGGCGTGGCATCATTGTCCAAAGAAGACTTTATAATGGTGGACACGTCATCAAAGGTCACCCTTGAAAAACAGGAAAGAAAGAAAGAAAAACAATGCATTTTACCGGCATTCAACTGCTGTAATTCACACAGTAAGCACTGCAGCTGGAATATACAACGCATGTTAAGAAAACAAATAATGTGTATATATATATATATAGAGAGAGAGAGAGAGGTAGGTTTGCGGGTCATGTTTAGTGATACTTACTGCACTGGAATATAGCTGCCTCCTATCAAGCAGGTCTGGTTAACTGTGTTCACTATCATCCTCCTTCTCCACTCCAGGTTGTGGCACTTCCCCCTGTCGATGTAAGGAAGCATGAGTCTGTGAACAGGTTCAGTGGAAGGGGCTCCGCTCTGCCAGTCTATTCTAGCTGAACCCCCTGTGGACCCTGCTGCTACTGGTTTTTCATAGCTATGCGTAAACAAAAATGCTTTTCCATAAAAGCCGTCAATGATATATTATATGTACAATCTGCTTATGACACAGATTCAATGACTATTTCCCTGAAGAATGGCGTCATCCATCCAATGGTTTCTCTGTGTTTTCAATGACATGTTCAATGAGTGTCCCATGTCTGCAAGTTTGATTTAACAGCTCCACAGCACAGAGAAATTCAGTACATTTTAGAATATAACATGCACCCTGTGCATATCACACACCCCTGTACATATCATATATCCCTGTGCATATCAGACACCCCTGTCCATATCACACACCCCTGTACATATCATATATCCTTGTCCATATCACACACCCCTGTGCATATCACACACCCCTGTCCATATCACACAACCCATGCAAATCACACACCATTGTCCATATCACACACCCCTGTACATTTCACACGTCCCTGTGCATATCAAACACCCCTGTCCATATCACACACTCCTGTGCATATTACACAGCCGTATGCTTATCGCGCATCCTGTAAATACGACTGAGATGCTTTGGGCCTTTTTTACCCACATCTTGCATAAGGCATGATTACAGGATATTTTTCTTATGGCATAACACCATATATATGTAAAATACGAGCATGCATTACCTGATGTTGTCTAAAGTTTTGTTCACTTCAATGCTGAGCATTTGAGACGACTGGCACAGGGTCTGAATGTTCTGCCCCATTAGATGTTCACTGGTGGAACGATGACAGACTATGCTGGTTAACAGAAGCACAATTAAAACGGGAACTTCATCAGTTTTACTGTACAAAAACAGACTTAAATAAGTAAACAAGTAAACAAGCTAAACTATTTTACTCATATGTACATTGTTTTACTGGCCTGTTGAAAAACATATCATCATAACCACAACTTTGTCAAAAATAAAACAGCATTTGTTTAGACTTATATTATATTTATGGCAGAATTATAAGGCTGTCACAAAAGTACTGTGATCTTAAAATGCAAGTCAAACAAACAAGTTCTAAATAGCTGCAAGAGTCTCACAAAACATGTTAAAAGAGCCTTACTAATAATAGACAGAGTCAGGGCAAACATTAATTTTCTGATTGCAAACCCTGTGTAATTATAAACAGGCAGACGATGTATGGGGTAAAGAATTGCTGTTTGTAAAACAAACAGGTCATTCACTCAATTTGCATGAAGAAGTTTTGCAGAACTAGCAATGTGGGTATGTTTTAAAACCCTCGCTAAAAAGCACTGTATTAAAAACAAAATTGCATGACTGTGCATTTCAGACCCATCCCGTTCGTGATATACTGATTTCACCTGCTTTACAGGCAGCACTTTCTCTTACCTTAAATGTAGGCCGTATATGAAAATGCAAAACCCAATAAGTGCAGGAATGATCAAGGATAACTGCAGCGTCTCAACAAAGGCGAAATACAGAGCTATCTTCTCTCCAAAATAATTCCTGATTCTGCAGAGGGGCTGCAGCTTCAAGTAGGGCTTGGCCCACGTTGTGTTGAGTAAAGCTATATCGTCCCTGTTTGATATGAAGCTATCTGAAAGAAAAATCACATAAACGGGATACTTTACATCATCTGCATTTCCCTAATATAACTTCCTACTGTGTGTGCCTCCTAATGTTTCCTGTTGTTGTTTCTTCTTAGTTCATTATTTATTATGCTGTAACATTTTACATGGTGTCTCTAATCACTGTGTATTTACACAGTAGTTACTTAGTAAATACATGTGCACTAACACATAATTACAATGTTATTATGCACAGTTACAATGTCCCTAACCCTTATCCTAACTAACTATAACCCTAACCTTGACTCTAAACCTAACCCTTACCCTTTTCTGATACAATTGTGTACTTACATATATGCAAAGCGATTTACACATTACGTACACTGTAACTACACATAATAACAATGTAATTATGCTTAAGTACACATGCATTTACCGAGTAACTACTATGTAAATACACATAATTAGAGACATGTAATGTAAAGTGTTACCTATTACGCTTACTAGCATTTCCATAAAGATGCCTGCTTTTCCACCACACCCAAGCTGCTGTTCCCCACTCACCATTGTCACTTAGCAGCGTGAACCCATTCTGGCTTTGAGTGTTCTTTTTAAAATACACGCTCGGATCATGCAGTGTGAAGGATGTCTTGATGGCTCCCTTCATTTGCAGGTACAGCAAGCCTAGGAGGACACAAAGAGCACAGGTAAGAGGAATACAAAGAGCACGGGTAAGAGGAATACAAAGAGCATGGGTAAGAGGAATACAAAGAGCACGGGTAAGAGGAATACAAAGAGCACGGGTAAGAGGAATACAAAGAGCACGGGTAAGAGGAATACAAAGAGCACGGGTAAGAGGAATACAAAGAGCACAGGTAAGAGGAATACAAAGAGCACGGGTAAGAGGAATACAAAGAGCACGGGTAAGAGGAATACAAAGAGCACGGGTAAGAGGAATACAAAGAGCACAGGTAAGAGGAATACAAAGAGCACGGGTAAGAGGAATACAAAGAGCACAGGTAAAATCAATACAAAGAGCACAAGAGGAACACAAAGAACGCAGGTAAGAGGAATACAAAGAGCACAGCTAAGAGGAATTTCTCACATAGAATATTTTTACAAATCGTGTAATGACGTGTTTTTTTTGTACATATTTTGTCTTGTAAAAATGAAAAAGATCCCGTTATACAGACGAGACTTGAATAAAGCCTTCCATCACATTTCGTTTGCTTCTGTTTCTTCAGCTCTCTACTAAAACAGACCCAGACCTGCTTCCAACTGCATCTGCTGGCACGATAAACACACTGAAATCATTGTGTGACTTTCAGCAAAGGAAATGTGCTGTTTTCACTATCACATGACACTGCCAGCAATACTCTTCCCTAACTAAGGGTCATCGATCCATTCGGCTGGTTCTAGAATCATACTGATGATATTTGTAGTTGCATGACATTGGAGTTGTGGGCTACTGTATGCACTTTCTAGAAGTCTTCAGGTGTGGCTACAATGAAAGGAGCCTGTTTCTTACCTTTCTGACGCTTTGCACCTTTCTCCTTGCTTACATCAATGCTGGTAAGAATGTGGTATGCCTGAAAGAAAGACACCCGTCTCTATAACAGAAAATAACAGAAGCAAACGTCTCTGTTCTGCACATTCTGTACAGAGGGCAGCACTGTTTCATTCAGAGAATATACCAGCCTCTTACTGCTTTAGTACCAAATGACTTTGTGTTTGAAAAGATCGGAGCACAATGTGCTGTACCTCAGCTCACTGGGAGATGATGACATGTATAATATTCATTGTGTATTGCTATGTTGTGATACTTCATTTCATGAAGATATGCATCATTACAAAGGTGTTAAATACTGTACCTCAACTCACTGGGAGATGCAACAACATGTATATTATTCATTTTGCTTTGAACCTACATGCTTATGTTTGAAGAAAGTATTGACGTTTCAGTTACAGGAAGACCCCTCTCCCTCCCCTCCCAAATACGCTGTTGTGTTGCCATTAGATTTTAAACTTAAATTTAACATTTGAATGTCACTATAGACATGCAAATAAGCTAAGGTGCTTGCAGGGGAGCGCTGGTTTAAATGAAAACCATTCGAGGTTTCAATGCAATTGGGACGGGTGATTACCAGTAGAGATCTCAGTGCAGGCCGGAAGAAGGACTCCTCCTCTTCAATGTTCTCGAAGAGGCCTTCGTTATGGGTGTAGGTTGTGCTCACATCCTCGCACTGGGGTTCGCTCTCAAAGTTCCTGACCAGACCCTCCCAGCACTTCATCAAGAGATTCCAGTCCAGGCATTCTCCACTTTCTGACGTCACGACCTCCTGAAACAGAACAGACACCCTATCAGTGAACTGAAAAAACTCTCCTTTTAAATAAATGGTACACCGGCTCTGCACTGATCAGCACTCCTGGGGTTTAAATGGGGTTTTTAGGAAGGGGGCATTGCCCACGGTGAGGGTTTTACTTTCTAATAATAATAATGAAAGGAATGTGAAATGAGCATGGGGGGTTGTCATTTATTGCAGGTCATATTTAAGCATGAAATTCTAAAGCACACACATACTGTAATAGGGCAGAGTGGCATTTTAAATGTATTATAAATCACACATCAGAAATCAACCAATCACAGTGATGTATTTGCCAAACTTCCAATACATGGTATCCTGTGCACAGATGTAGCAAATACAAAGAACACCATAAATAATTCCAATGTTAAATCAAATAAACACATTTGGGAAAATTAAAAGGATCGCTTGAGCTTCATGAAACATGTATTGATAGCCATGTTTAAGAATGAAACAACCGCCCACATCTTATAGACCTGATTTTAAACCCACTGTATTGTTTACCTGAATGATTTCGAATTTAGACTACATATAGACTATAACAATGTGTTCCCATGCGTTACTAATCTGTGTTTAATTAATTTACAGGCTAGGTGCATTGGACTGTGAACCAGGGCTGCTTTCTTTCTCATAACTAAAATTAGCTGGTTTTAAGCTAATAACTTTTCATTATAGACAAAACGCTCCCCACGCAACTGCTGCCTGCTGCGGTAACTGTGAACCGCATTCACAAAGAAAAGCATCCGACTTTGAGGCAGTCCTAACAACATCGCGATAGCACAACTGTGCAGCTGCTATATAAGACTTTAGACAAAACTGCACACTCGTCATTGTGGAAATCAACCTTCCTGCACATTGCTTGACACGTAATGGTAGGCTTTTCCAGAGCTACACTACAATCAGAGCTGCCTTGTGTTTGTATTGTGTTGTTGCACCCCGCAGTCTGTATAGCTACACTACACATCAGGCCGTGTTCGCCATTTGTCTACTAAAGAAAACTGATCCCTCAGGTTAACTGTATGTACGCTAAAACCAGGGCTAGCATTTTCAAACCCAGACACTAGCGGCGGTGCAGCGCCTTGTCTGTGTGTCGTGTAGTGCCGTGTAAGCGCACCTTCTTCTCTTTACTGGTGATATTCAGCACTCCTGAAGCGCTGACATCATGAAGTAAGATACGAGCAGGTGCCGCGTGTACTCGGTGTATTCTCTATGTGTTTCTTTAGAAACAGAGGAAAGATGCAATCAGTATTTTTTTTTGACAAGGCCAGTAAACTGTAACGTTGTCATTTTGTTGTGGTTTGTAAGGACTGAAATATTGTGCACCCGTTTGTGCATGCAAACAACTGGTTAATAATTCAATGCTTCAGAATAATGTTACATCGCAGACTCCTACCGGAACCTGTGACCACCGCTGTGATGAAATCAACGATGCCAGTGATTTATGAATATAATACAATTGTGCGCGATGGCATAATTTTAGATTTTAGTAGTCACCCCTAATATTACAATAATGAACAGCAGCATTAACTCACCTCAGCCAGGGACAGCGGTTCTGAAGCGGTCGGTAGCGGCATTTTAAGTTTCAGTATTTCTGCCGTCTTGCTCAGTTGGCAGAAAGGGGCATATATTTTTACCAACACGTCGTCCTTAGCTGGTATTTCTTCTTCTTCGACTTCTAGAAGTGCGTCTTCTTTAACAATCCTGATGAACTCGTGTACATACTCGTTCAGAGTGTGTTTAGAGGGGTACACAAACACAAAATCCGCCGTCCTCTTCTCCATGGCCGCTGAAGTGGCTGCGCTTGTGCTGCTCCCGCTCCCCCTATCCTTAAGTAATATAATACTGTCTGTAGCACTGAGCTGCTGGACAGGCTGCCGCTATCCAGCTCAATCAACATCGTGGAAACTGGGGCTAAACCCTGATGACGTCATGCACTCTCAGCGCTGTTTTCAGGGTTAAACTTAATAATACAATTTATTCCAGGAAGGGAGAATATATATATAATTATATGTGGCCCACATGTTATATGTATATATTTATTCCAGGAAGGGAGAAGTTTCGCATGTCTTTACCTCGTATTTAAAACATCACCTGGAAGTTGGCTACTTATTCCCGGTTCCTTACTCGCGGTGTAGTTGACAAAGCAGCGTGTCCTTTTTCTGTGTGTTTTAACTCATAACACATCATGCTCAATTAATATATTGCTACTATTTAAAAAATAATCTCCCCTTCTTTAAAAAACAAAACAAAACGAAAATATTAATAACAAATCAGCAGCATAGCAGTCCAGATTTAACCCCTGAAATACCCCAGTCACTCATTCAATTTGCGTTATTGTCCAACTTGCAATCTGTGCCATGTTAGCACGCTGCTTTCCTATCAAAATCCGTTTTAGGCCGGGATAAATACACATGGGTGAGGTAGAGGGATTCCCCCCTGTGTGAGAATCAGCTTTGAAATAAATGTTCCAAATCGATTTAACCCCCAACATAACCCTTTGACTTATTCAATTTGTGTTACATTTGCGGGATGCGATTAAGAAGCTGGAATGCGAACAGGAAGCTGGAATAAGAATAGGAAGCTGGAATGTGAATTGGAAGTTGAAATATGAATTGGAAGCTGGAATGCGAATAGGAAGCTGGAATGTGAATTGGAAGTTGAAATATGAATAGGAAGCTGGAATGTGAATTGGAAGCTGGAATGTGAATAGGAAGCTGGAATGTGAATAGGAAGCTGGAATGTGAATAGGAAGCTGGAATGTGAATTGGAAGTTGAAATATGAATAGGAAGCTGGAATGTGAATAGGAAGCTGGAATGTGAATTGGAAGTTGAAATGTGAATAGTAAGCTGGAATGTGAATTGGAAGCTGGAATGTGAATAGGAAGCTGGAATGTGAATTGGAAGTTGAAATATGAATAGGAAGCTGGATCACATGACGTGCCCCTATGCGTTCTGTATTGGTTATAATAGGCTAAATTTTGGGGTCCTGCTGCTCGTGGGGTACGGCTTGCTCACTAAAATCTTTAGTGTTTTTGCAAAGAGGGGGTGACCCTATCTATGGATACCTAGATCATTAATGAGCAAGGCGTATAAGGGCGTTAAATGAGTAATATAGGGTACCGCTATGCTGCTGATGCAGATTTGTTATTAATATTTTCGTTTTGTTTTGTTTTTTAAAGAAGGGGCGATTATTTTTTTTAAATAGTAGCAATATATTAATTGAGCATGATGTGTTATGAGTTAAAACACACAGAAAAATTGCACGCTGTTTTGTCAACTACACCGCGAATAAGGAACCGGGAATAAGTAGCCAACTTCCAGATGGTTTTAAAACGGTCTGACAAGGACGGCTCATGCTATGCATTTTTCATTTCCCTACCTTTTACATTTTTTATTGTATTTATTATTTATGTATTTATTTAACCAATGAGACAGATACCTTATTTACAGGGGGTTGCAGGAAAACAATATATTAAAAGACAATTGCAATGTACAAACAACACAATAAAAACAGGCGTGCTTCAAACTTAATCAGCAGTCCGTCGAGTGTCAGACTGCGATGGGACTATTATACACATCTGTAACAATTACTATATTCACACAATTATTGTTTTGAGATTCATCTTTTGTTAGGGCGCTCCCCTAAACCCCTGTTTATAAATATACAGGGTATGATGCTTGTGACAGGGTAGCCGTCAGAGGTGTGGGAGCGTGTTCGCTGCTGAGTGACAGGCAGGAGATTGTGCTAAAAACTAAAGTTTAAAACTAAAGTCATGTAGGGTCTGTTTATTAAATTGAAGATTTCTATTCCTGACCCATATGTGTGTGTAGTGTCAGTATGTATGTGGGCATGTATTACAGTTAAATATATTGATTTGTATTTATTATTAAATTATGAATTCATTCTTCCACATACATT